>NC_053024.1:690496058-690659302 GCF_003073215.2 Triticum urartu
TCCTAGCTATTCTACCTAGCGGCGGCGTATAACTACCAATATATAGTACAATGAAAATTACAGATAGCTAACTCCGTGTGTAAAAAAGTACAGATGAAACTGGGTTTCTGATTTCTTCTTCCAACATATATGGCGTTTCTCTGCTTAAAAGAACACCCTAATCACACATATCGACTATGTAGATTGCAACACTATACTATGAACTGACCAGAATATGCCTATGAAAAATCGTTCCTATATAACACACATCTATACCAGATTTACCTACGTTTGTAGTTCTCTTTTATGCCAGGAAAGGACCTTTGTCTCAAAAAAGGAAGAACCTTAGAAGGCAAAGTTGAGGGCTGCAAGGAGTACCAGACTACCAGTCAGGATGTGATGACGACCGTGGCTGAGGGTTGAATCCATCTGTACATAAGGCGTTTGCATCTACCGTCAGGCGTGTCTGGGGCTGCAACCTCTGCCGATCTACACCAGATGAAGACGGGTGACATAGGGTGCAATCTGGATCGGTCTGAACAGCAATTACTCCTCGGGGGCAACACGTTTCTTCTCTGCAGTCTCACTTCTCCATGGGTCATCCATTGCCACCCCCCTCTGCAGATCGCAGATGCCGCTGCGTCCATCTCCTTTGAGCTTCGGTTTTCACAAAATCATGCACCGCTAGCTTCCCGTCCTCCTATCAAACCTCCTTCCCTTTTTTCACGTGAGGTATTACTTTTATTGATGGCATTGGCGGCTAGCTTCTTTTGACCTTGTAGCCGCACGTGGACATAGGCGGTCCGACAGCAGCCACGGCCAATCGGTCGACCTTACCATGGAGTCCTAACTCGGTGTGGCGGCAGCCACAGTCGATCGGTCGACCATGCCATGGAGTCGTAACTTAGATTGTGCAGGGATAATAGGAAGATACATATTGCATGAATATGTTTAAGGAAGGATCGATCCGTTGCTTTGTATGGAGAGAGAGAGAAAGAATAGGGATGAGAGATCGGTGGAATTGCATGAGTATATTTTAGGAAGGATCGATCCTTTACTTTGGAAGGAGAGAGAGAGAGAAAGAATAGGAAGGAAAGACCGGTCACCGGTGGAATAGTAATTGGACGGTTGTTAGTAGGAGGGATCCGTGGAGTAGTAGATGGAGATCAGGAGATGGAAGTTAGTATTAAATCTCTTCTGTCACAAATTTGAGAAAGGTACATGGGCCTTTGAATTAAATAATTCTTTTCGTAGAATTGGAAAAATATCATTGGGTATTATATCAGATAATCTAGACCATTATTACTTGGTCCCACCAGATTAACAGTTCCTAATTTCTGATTAATGTGATAATTTCTTGAAAGTCTGTAATTAGTATAGGTATAGATATGGGCCTCTGTTGGGCCCAGCCACGTGTTGATGTATCAAAGGCATGTCTCCTTCAATGGACGGGTGACATCTGGCCCACTGACGAGCTGACAGGTGTTCCATTCGGCGAATCAGAATTTTACACGTGGAAATTTTCCATTGGTCAGAGCTGTTAACGGGTTATCGGATCCAAAATCCGACCCGATAGCTTAACGGCATTCCGTTACGGTGGATGCCACGTGTCGGTCACCCTTGACGAAAGCACTTCTGTGACGCGCGATTTATCATTATGGAAGTGGACACTTCCGTGATGATAATTTTGGTAATGTCATGGAACACTTCTACGACAGCACAGATATGACTATCTTGATTCTGTCATAAAATCATCATGGATGTACATGCATGACAAAAAACACGACCTACTGTGACAAACACGTATCATCACCGAAGTGTATTTTTTTTGTAGTGTGAAGGCGCCGCTTTGGGAACCTTGGGGCTGGGTGGCGCTTGTGGGTGGTGGGCGACGGCGGTGCTGCGGCCCTATCCTAGCATGGATCTGCGTCCGTTGCTTGGAGATGGACTCACGTAGGTGGAGGTCGTACTTTGGCGTCATAAGGGCGTGAATGGCGGAGGCACCTACCAAGGTTGGCACCTCAATCTGCTCTGAAGATGGACTAGTGGAAGATGGCGGCGACGACACATGTGAGTGCGTCAGACCGGTTTGTCCCCCGGACCCGGTATGTGGCTCGGTCGAGGCCTCCGGCTTTAGATGTTAGTCTTAGGTGAGAGGTTTGGGTATTTAGCCCAGCTTGCACCCCTACATCATATGGATTGGAGTAGCGGGAGATGTTGCCAAGATGGCGGATTTAGGCATATTGTTGTACTACTTTGTAAGGTCCTCGAGAATAATCAATAAAATGACGGTATGCATCTCCCAGATGCAGAGGCCGGGGTCATCCTCCTTTTCTTAAAAAAAATATTCGAAGCCATAATCATCTTCTGTATCTTTTGGACGAAGACAATGCAATTATGTGTTTTTTCCTATTCTTGCTTTTTTTAATCCAACAAAATCAAACTTGTTAAAAGATCATTGGCAAGGATTAATTTACAAACATACTACAATTTCTTGACTAATACTATTTTTACATTTTTCTTCCCGTTTTACTTTCGAATCCAGACTTGCAGCACCTACCTCGTATCATCGTATGTGTATTGGAATCACATCCAATTCATGTACGTGACCATGTATATATAAGTTAATTTTTCCTACTTTTCTGTGCCCGGTGATTGAAATATATGTCGGCGGCTGATTGTTCGTATGTGTCTGCAATAGTGTATTCCGTATAACCCATGAATCTTTTAATCTTGGCCATTAAAAGTAAGAATTAATTGTGTAGATACTTACCCTATCTAAACACACCATATAATTATTTGCCTCTTGTTTTATATAATAATATAATATAATAGGTACATAGATCAGACAACAATGGAATTTCTCTGCAAGCTTACCGCGATACTCGTATAATGAACAGTCCATGATGCCAAGCCAACTAGTGTTAGCACAATCATGACCTAGAGTCTAGAATGGACGCATGTTGCCCCACAATACATACACTCAGGCACACACCAATAAACCAAGTAGAGAGCCGTTACGCTATGGCAACCATGACTGTTGCCCATGGGAGTTGGTAGCCTGGTATCGCATACCGACAGTCACCTATAACTCACCGAAGGATAACTTCATATCCTTAGATGAGTCCAAGGTTGAGGATGTACCTCAACTTGCGTCAGACGAGAATGAGATTTTGACCGCCCCATTTACAGAGAAAGAGGTGTTTGAGGCCATTTCACAAATGAAGAACAATAAGGCTTCAAGGCCGGATGGTTTTTCGGCGGAGTTTTATAAGCAAATGTTGGCATATTATCAAAGGGGATCTGCTTCTGATGTATCATGATCTATTCTCTGGACAGCTTCAGTTGTTTCAACTTAATTTTGGAACGATAACTCTACTTCCTAAGAAAACAGAGGCTCTTCGTATTGAGCAGTTCAGGCCTATCTGTCTTCTTAATGTAAGTTTCAAAATTTTCACCAAGGTCGGGACTAATAGACTTACGCAAATTGCGCACTATGTGGTGCAACCGTCCCAAACCGCTTTCATGCCGGACAGAACACTAGTAGAAAACAGGGCTTTCGTTCGGGCAGGGCAAGCCCATTAGTCCCGGTTCAGTCACGAACCGGGACCCATGGGGGCATTTGTCCCGGTTCTTTAGCCCAGGGGGCCGGCCGGGGCCTCGTGGGCATTGGTCCCGGTTCGTATAGACTCGTTTGTCCCGGTTCTAGGCACGAACCGGGACCAATGGGCCTCGCTCCTGGCCCACAAACATTGGTCCCGATTCTTGGCTCGAACCGGGACAGAAGGCTGGGCTTTAGTCCCGGTTCTAGCTATGAACCGGGACAAATGAGTTGCCTATATATACCCCGTCGCCGCAGCAGAGCACTCCATAGTGCTCTGTTTTTTCTGGCCGGCGAGGAGAGGGCATTCGGGTGCTCTAGCTCACCTCCTATGCACATGATGTGTTCGATGAAATGCCCGAGTCACGCTAATTAAGTTTTCTCCTCTCGAAGCTCGACCTCCAAGCTCCATTTTCCCCGAGATTTGTCTAGGTTTAGCGGTCCGTCACGTCCCGTCCCCGTCTTCACCGCTGTCGACCGCCCACGCCGATCTCGTCACCTGCACCACAGTGGTGAGCCTTTTATCTTCTTCTGAAAGAAAAAAATTCTTACTTTAGATAGATACTTGTCTAATTTTCTTACTTTTATTATTGCTTGTTATTATATAGTGCGATGGTTTTGGTATCCGCCGCCGTCGGCTCTCGTCCTAGCTATGATTCGGATGTGGTATATATTATCTTTTATAACTATTTGGTTCATTTATTGTTTATGACAATTATGCCCATCAAGTTGACATAGATTTTATTTATGTAGGAGGTAGTTGAAGTGGAAATTCCAACCGACCCTATTGTCGAGAGGTTAAATTTAGTTGAAGAAGAAAACAATTACTTGAAGGAAAAAATAAAAAAATGAGGAGGAGAAGATGATATTGGAGTTGCATGTTGCGGATGTCGTCGATGATCACAAGATCAAGATGGATGCAATGCGGTTGAAGGTTAGAAAGATTAGAAAATATGCCATTCATACCGAGGCTTGGTATCATTATGTAGTTGGATTAATTTTTACCTTGGTTGTGATTATGATCGCATTTGTTTTTGCATTGAAAGGTTTTACATAGTTTCAATGTATGGTTTAACTAGATGCTCTGGAGAGCTATATGTTGTTCAATGAGAACTATGTATGTACTTTGTTTTTAATGTGATGATGAACTTCTATTAATTTGTTGGTCACTTATCTATTCATGAGAGCTATATGTACTAAATTGATGATGTGGCTTTGAATGGTTCATTTTGAACACAGAAAAACTATGGAGTTCAAACAAGTTTAAAAAAATGAAATCCATTTGTAACAGACGAGTTTCCGTATGAAAACCTCATAGTTCAAAAAAGATTGTCCGTTTTGTACACGAAGTGCATCCAGTTTTGTCCGTAAGCCTCTATACATTCTAGCACATGCTATATGGGTGAAATGATGATACCATGCCAATTTTCAACCTTTTCAGAGTTCATTTGTAGTGCTTTTCAATTGCAGGGTCTTATAGCTGAAAAAAATCAGTAAATGCATGAAAATATTAAATGAAGTCAGAAAAGGTTGAAAATTGATGATGTGGCTTTGAATGGTGCATTTTGAACATAGAAAACTATGGAGTTCAAATAAGTTCAAAAAAATGAAATCCGTTTGTAACAGACGAGTTTCCGTATGAAACCCTGATACTTTGAAAGAGATTGTCCGTTTTGTAGACGAAGTGCATCCAGTTTTTGCCGTAAGCCTCTCTACTTTCTTGCACATGCTATGTGGGTGAAATGATGATACCATGCCAACTTTCAACCTTTTCAGAGTTCATTTGTAGTGCTTTTCAATTTCAGGGTTTTATAGCTGAAAAAATCAGTAAATGCATGAAAAATAACAAATGAAGTCAGAAAGGGTTGAAAATTGATGATGTGGCTTTCAATGGTGCATTTTGAATACAGAAAAACTATGGAGTTCAAATAAGTTCAAAGAATGAAATCCCTTTGTAACAGACGAGTTTCCGTATGAAACCCTAATACTTCGAAAGAGATTGTCCGTTTTGTACATGAAGTGCATCCAGTTTTTTCCGTAACCCTCTCTACTTTCTTGCACATGCTATGTGGGTGAAATGATGATAGCGTGCCAACTTTCAACCTTTTAAGAGTTCATTTGTAGTGCTTTTCAATTTCAGGGTCTTATAGCTGAAAAAATCAGTAAATGCATGAAAAATAACAAATGAAGTCAGAAAGGGTTGAAAATTGATGATGTGGCTTTGAATGGTGCATTTTGAACACATAAAAACTATGGAGTTCAAATAAATTCAAAAAAATGAAATCCCTTTGTAACAGACGAGTTTCCGTATGAAACCCTCATACTTCGAAAGAGATTGTCTGTTTTGTACACGAAGTGCATCCAGTTTTTGTCGTAAGCCTCTCTACTTTATTGCACATGCTATGTGGGTGAAATGATGATAGCATGCCAACTTTTAACCTTTTCAGAGTTTATTTGAAATGCTTTTCAATTTCAGGGTCTTATAGCTCAAAATAATCAGTAAATGCATGAAAATTTAATAGCAAAAAGAATTATCATAAAATAAAATAAATAAGTAATTTGAAACAAAATAATATAAACTTTAATAAAATATATAAGTAGAAACAAAATAAAATAAAATAAACTTTAATAACATAAATAAAATTTATGAAACTAAAATTATCAAAGTATTTTCTGTTCAAACATTATAAGGAACCTCTAAAATTTATGAAACTAAAATTATATAAAATTGATGCAACTAAAATTATCAAAGTATTTTCTGTTCAAAATCATTAAGAGCAAAAGGAATTTTCATAAAGAACTTTTTTTGTTAGAAACTTTAATAGCAAAAAGAATTATCATAAAATAAAATAAATAAGTAATTGGAAACAAAATAAAATAAAATAAATAAGTATGTTGTTTTAAGTAGAAACAAAACAAAGATAAAGCAAAAAAGAAAACAAAAAACTGAGAAAAAAAAATTGGCACCTACTGGGCCACCACGGCCTAAATACGACTAGAAACCCATCCATGGGCTAGGATTAAGGCCCGCAGAAGGCCCAGTAGGCCCATCAGGCAAAGCAGTCACAATTAGGCCCGTAAGCCTGCAATGGAGAGGAGCTCGAGAGGGGTGCGGCAGAGGGGCTCGAGAGGGGTGCGGCAGCGGGGCTTATAAATCGCCGCGCGCCCCTCTCAACTAGCGAGGTAGGACTAAACTCCCACCACCACCCCGCTGTGCAAGGCCTTTGGTCCCGATTGGTGGCACCAACCGGGACTAAAGGGGTGCATTCGTACCGGTTCATGGCACCAACCGGAACCAATGCCCCCCCTTTAGTCCTGGTTGGTGCCACCAACTGGGACCAAATATGTCTTTCCCGGTTGGTGCCACAAACCGGTACCAATGCCCTGGGTATATAAGAAAAACACTTAGCAGTTTCGACCAAATCCATCACTTCTTCCCCCGACGCCCCTGCTCCTCCTCGCCGTCGTCGCCCGACGCCCTTGCTCCACCTTGCCGTCGCCGTCGCTGTCGCCCGTGCCCCTGCCCCGGCCCTCCCCCGCCGTCTCCGTCGCTCGTGCCCCCTGCCCCGGCCCGCCCCCATCGTTGTCGTCGCCCCTGACCTAGAGCCCGGGCACTTCCCCGCCCCCTCATCGCCGTCGCCGTCACCACCCACGCTGTGAGCTGCCCCGGCCTGCTGTCGTTTTTATATTAGTAAATTTTATGTATTTTTTTGTTCATATATAATGTAGATGTATAAATATATACATATATATATGGATGTATGTATGTATACATGGATGGATGAAAATATTGATGTGATGTTTTTTTTTGTTCATAGACCTTTTTATGTTCATAAAATTAGTATTTTTTGTTCATATATAATGTAGATGTATATGTATGTGTATGTATGTATGGATGGATGTGTAGTTATATTATTTTAGTTTATGTTTAGTTTAGTTTTAAGATTAGGAAAATTTCAGATGTGTAGTTATATTTATTTAGATGTATAGTTAATTTAGATGTTGTAACTTGTTCATAAAAATTGTGCACTTTTGTATAGAAACTTTATTTTTTTCATATGTACGAAAATGTAGAATGAAAACGAAAACAAACATATAAGAAAAAACAAAGGAAAAAATGAAGAAGGAAAAGAAAACCGCCCCGCCCGGCCCGAAAACAAACACTGAAATGCTCAAGAAGTAAGTTAAATCGATCATTATCGCACCATATCAGAAACTTTGTTCATTTCCTGATATCAAGTAATTTTTTTTGTCTGGCAGGGTTTGAACAAAATTCACCAAAAAAACTCTGGGACTGCCGAAGAAGCTGCAATTTAGACACCCAAAAGTAAGTACTACTAGCATGTTCCGCGCATCTCCTAGTTATTCAAGCGCTATTTTCATCAATACCATTTATAGCATGCTTGCTTATCAGTTTGATTGACCTCTATTTCTTGTAAAGTGGTTGTGGCAGGAAGCCGGGAATAATTATTGTGGATACTACGTTTGCGAGTCCATCCGCCACATGACCTGTGAGCAGGGCTACTCTGACGAACAATATGAAGTGCGTAAGCAATAATATTCATGATTTTATTTTATTACCATCATTTATGTTGAGTTTCATTTATTCATATATATATATGTGTGTGTGTGTGTGTGTATTGACCCCCTTCTTCAAATTAGATCTTTCGGATGCGAGATGAACTCCTACCACCAGATCGTATGCGAGCAATTCAAGAGGAATTGGTGGCATTCTTCCTTGACCACGTGATCGCTTAAGACGGAGAATACCATGTTGTCGGTGTACTACAGTAAGGGGTACCCTAGTATCCCGAACTTGTGCACGGGCAGTCGCAGCATCCCGCG
Organism: Triticum urartu; assembly: GCF_003073215.2. Taxonomy (NCBI): domain Eukaryota; kingdom Viridiplantae; phylum Streptophyta; class Magnoliopsida; order Poales; family Poaceae; genus Triticum; species Triticum urartu. Next base: position 690,504,484 of record NC_053024.1, read on the forward strand.
GCAAGGCTTGCCGAGTGGCCGCCAAGACCCTCCGCGGCTACTTTGAAGACCATTCAAGAACAAAGTACTCAAACCAAGGCCCCGGCAAGAGGAGCTTGCCGGGAAGGAGACAAGACCCCGGCAAAAGGAGCTTGCCGGGAAGGCTAGCAAAAGCATCCAAAGACCCCGGCAAGAGGAGCTTGCCGGGAAGGCCAACCAAGGCATACCAAGAAAACTTGCCGCGACGCGCCGCGCGTCCCGGCATGGCCCGGTGAGCGACGAGCTCCAGAACACGACAAGATGACGACCGCGGCAAGGAGCTTGCCGCGGGAAACCCCCACTTCGTACCCGCGCTCCAGCTCACCTGCCAACGTGTCGCTCTAGGACCCTCCCAAGCACACGTGGCAGGAGGCCGTGCAGCTAGGGGTGCGAGGTGGCAAGCAAGCGCTGACAAGATAACCATCGTGGCAAACGGTGGCGTCCCTAGCGGTCCCTTTCGGTACTGTTTAGGCGACACAGACGGGCAATTAATGCCCTTGTCCCCTGCCGCCAGGGTTAGGTATGATAACACTGTAGCAGGTAGCTGTACCTACCACAGCACCTTTCCATTTTTGCCCTTTACCTCTGTTGCCATGTCGGTAACCCCTTGAGCATATAAAAGGAGGCCCGTATGCAACGGGGAGGGGAGAGGTGAGCCAGTTCGAACACTCACGCTCGGTCCTGCCAGCCGCCGGTGTGTACTGTAGCACTCCGCGCTCCCGAGCTAGAAATCAATACCAAACCACAAAGCAGGAGTAGGGTTTTACGCATCCGTGTGTCCCGAACCTGGGTAAGTCGCTCGCGTGCTTCACCTCGATCTGCTCTTTGCGCGACCTCCGCCCCCGCCGAACCGAAAGGGACCCGGTGCCCGTGGATCAGCAACCCTGGCATCTCTGGCGCGCCAGGTAGGGGGCGTCGAAGTTGTGTGAACCAGATCCGGCGTTCTTGCGAGCTAGATCTTCATCATCTTCATCAACATGCCGCCGAAGAAGAAAGTTTTGGAGGCAGCTGCTCCGTCTGCGCCGAGCCAGCCACCGCCGGAGCAAACGGTCGGTGGGGCAGGCACCGGCGGAAAAACACGCGTCGACGAGGGAACTCACGGTGCTGCCAGGTCACGGGACAAGGCTGCGCTGCCCATCGGCAGCGTAGCCGGCTCCCACAATGACCGGGCGCACTCCAAGACCTCGGCGTCCGTGCATGCACCGCGCCCATCTCAGGAGGCGCGGGACCGACAGCGTCATGGTACTCACGGTACCATGCGTTCGCTAGATCAAGATCAAGCTGGTGGATCTCGGAGCGCTCTGGACCACCATGCACGTCAACCTGCTGGCGCGAGCGAGACACGGTCGCCTGGACGAGATATTGCTCCTTCTAACGTAGTTAGAAGTCCGAGCATATCCCGCTCCTCGCACCATTCGCCACCGCCACCCGCCACCGCAACAGAAGCTTTGGCGCGAGCTCAGCTGCTCCTAGACTACCCTCCAGCGGCGGACAAGATCGACGACTGGAGGGCCACTATCCAGAGTCTCATCGGCTTCGCCAACGGCGACACTCCACGGCAGCTGAGCACGTCTCAGCCGCGGCAAGCCAGCCAGGCACGAGCCAGGGACGACAAGACTGGTGGGGGTGCAACTACTGTGCACTCTCCACCCCGAAGGCCAAGATCACCATCAACTGGACAGAGCAAGAAGAGCAAGTTGATTTCAGGTGACTATTTGCCGGCAGAGCTTCCTGAAGCCGCCGCCAAGAAGGTCCCCAAGATCAACGCCGAGAGTGCTGAGGAGCAGTCTGCTCCGGAAAGCCCTAGGGTTTGTTCCGTTGAAGCAGAAGCTCCCGATAAGTTTTGCTCCAGCAAGCTTGTCGGGGAACGTCAAGCTCCGGCAGAGGTGCAGCTCCTCGCCGTAGAAGCGGATGTTCCCGCAGCAGCCTCCAAGATCAACACTAAGAGCGCTGAGGAGCAAGATGCTCCGGCAAGCCCTAGGGTTTGTTCCGTTGAAGCAGAAGCTCCCGGCAAGTTTCGCCCCAGCAAGCTTGTCGGGGAACGTCAAGCTCCGGCCGAGCCGCAGGTTCTTGCCGTAGAAGCGGATGTTCCTGCAGCAGCAGGGTTGCCTTTAGTCCTTGTTGTCGAGCCACAAGCTCCAACATGGGCGCAGCAGATTGTCCATTTCCTTCAGACAGGAGAACTTCACGAAGAGCAAGAAGAAGCGGAAAGAGTAGCCCGGCAGTCAAGTATGTACCAGTTTGTCGACAAGACACTGTACAGAAGAAGACTCAACGGTGTGAAATTGAAGTGTATTCCCCGGGAAGACGGACAAAAGCTGTTGGCAGAGATACACGGAGGCATATGTGGTCACCACATTGCCGCAAGAGCACTTGTCGGCAAAGCATTCCGGCAAGGTTTCTTCTGGCCAACAGCCCTCCAGGATGCAACTGCACAAGTAACCAAGTGTGAAGCGTGCCAGTTCCATTCCAAGCAGATACACCAGCCAGCTCAAGCTCTCCAGACGATCCCTTTATCCTGGCCATTTTCGGTCTGGGGGATCGACATCCTCGGCCCCTTTCCCCGAGCTGTCGGGGGCTTTGAGTAGTTGTACGTCGCAATCGACAAGTTCACAAAGTGGCCGGAAGTGGAACCAGTGAGGAAGGTGACCGCACAGTCAGCCGTCAAGTTCTTCAGGTCGAATGTTTGCCGCTTCGGGATCCCTAATAGGATAATCACCGACAACGGTACGCAATTCACAAGACGCACCTTCATGCAGTACGTCCAAGATCTTGGCGCCAAGATCTGCTTCGCTTCTGTTGCTCACCCGAGAAGCAACGGTCAAGCGGAGAGGGAAAATGCTGAAGTGCTGCGCGGGCTCAAGACCAGAACTTTCGACAGGCTGCACAAGTGTGGAAGAAACTGGATCGAGGAGCTGCCGGTGGCTCTTTGGTCGATCAGAACGACGCCAAATCGAGCCACTGGACAGACACCCTTTGCTCTAGTCTATGGAGCAGAGGCAGTTACCCCCACGGAACTCGTATACGAGTCACCTCGAGTGCTCGCTTATGATGAGCTCGAGCAAGAGCGGCTGCGACAAGATGACGCGCTGCTCCTTGAGGAAGACCGTCTCTAGGCTGCTGTGCGAGCTACTCTCTACCAGCAAGCTCTGCGCCGCTACCATAGCCGCAGAGTCAATGCCAGGAGTCTCGAGGAAGGCGACCTTGTTCTTCGGCGCGTTCAGTCCGCCAAGAATTCCAACAAGTTGACGCCGAAGTGGGAAGGCCCTTACCGGGTGAAGCGAGTCACAAGGCCTGGCGCTGTCCGCCTTGAGACCGAAGATGGCGTACCAGTGAGCAACTCCTCGAACATCGAGCATCTTCGTAAGTTTTACCCATAAGGCGCGTTTGTCGGACCCTGTCCGGCAACCACCCTTCTGTACAAGTCTTGCCGCTGTTGCATGTAATCCTTTGTACAGAGCCAGGCGCAGACCCTGAGCACAAGTAAATGAAGCGCTGACACCCCGGGGTTATAGCATGCATGCTAGGTCGAGTCTCGTCCTTGGTTAGGGTTGATAGTGCCTAACAGCAGCTAACCCCTAGCTTAGAGGTCGAGTGTCCGTCCCTTTGCTTTTCTTTCGTTCGCAGGGCTCGCATATCCTGGCCAGACTGCTTGAGGACGAAAAGGAGAAGAAGGGCGCGCCGGCACCTGGGCCCCGGCAAGCCAGTATTGTTGGGGGCTGCGAGTGCCAAGATTCGTCCACGGCAAGCCAGAGTTGCCGGGGGCTGCAATATCAGATAAGTCTTTCGTCCCTCATCATGCATCCTCTTATGGACTGGGGAATGCGAAACCGCGTTTCTTCCCGAAAACTGCCGTGCTCCCTCAACTCTAGGCCCCGGGGCCAAGTTCGGTCGTAGTCGCGGCAGCAAAGGGATAAAACGAGGAGGCCGCACCCACCTCATTCCCGCCTCCGTCAAAGGCGTGAGAAAGGTTGAGCGACGTGGGAAGGCGGCAGGGCTTGCTGCCGGGAGACGTAATGTCTGTCCGAGGGATACCAAGGATTTGCTCCTTGGCGTGGGTTCAACCCGCGAGACAAATAACCCGGCAAGCATCCCCTTTTCATTAAAAAACATCCCACTCAGGTACAGTCCATAGAGGATGAAAAACATGAAAGAGAGGACTACAAGTTTTAGATGCAACTAAGGCCCGAAGGCTTACAAATTAAAAAGATAAGATGCCCGTAATCCCTTTCCTGTCCCTCTCTTCGGGAGGTAGGTCAAGGAGGCGAAAAGGGCAAAAGAGGCACCTAGGCGAGCTACGGGTGCCAGAAGACACCAAGAGAACATCCCGGGGGCCGTCCGAAGGCTGGACGGTGATGGCGGCGCCGGAAGCGGGGCTCGAAGACGGGGCGGCAGGACGTCAGCACGCTGTCGAGGGCACCACGCCCTCGTACTCCGGCTTGATGGCCTTGTCGCCAGCCCTCTTCCCCTTCCGCAGCCTCCCTACGCCAGCCGCCCAAGGAGACGACCCCGGGGAGTTCAAGGAGCCGTCGACACGGATGATGGGGTCGCCGGTGCCGCACGTAGCGGCGCCCGACACCTAGTCGGACCCACCATCCCGCCGCCCGCTACCCTCATCGTCACTGTCGCTCTCCTCCTCGTCACTCTCGCTCGAGGGGGAGCCTTCACTATCGGAGGAGCTGTCCATGCAGCACTTCGCCCGAGTGCCGAAGCACCCGAAGACCTTGACGGAGAGGAGATCGCCCTCCATCAACTTAAAATGGAGGGTAAACCCCTCCATCAGGCTGTGGATACGGGCGAACGTCTTCCACCCTCGATCAAGATACATCACATTAGGGGCTCGGAATACAACGCGGACTCGCGTGCCGCTGATCCCACAGCCCCTCATCTGCAGTCTCAGTGTCTCGGGCGGGTCCAACTCCATCGCGCTCGCAAACAGAGCTGGAAGCCGGAGGCGACGACGACGCGCCCAGCGCAGCCTGACGAAGAACTCGCAAGGGTCGTCCCCTATATGGACCGCCGTGGGGGGAGGAACCGCCGGCGGAGGCGAAGCTGGCGCGCCGCCCCGTCCGCCTCTTCCCCGAGCGCCTCGACCTCGTCCTCGACCTCGTCCTCGACCTCGTCCACGACCTCGCCCCTCCCTCTTCCCCTTATGGCTGGCTCTGCCACCACGGGCGCGGGAGAAGGAGAGGTGCGCTGTCTGGCGACGACCCTCGCCGCCACCGATGAAGGGCCAGGGTTCCCTTTCTCCATGGCGAATGAGAGAAAGGGGAGCAGAAGCTGAAGAAAGGAGGAGATGAGAGAGTGCGGGCTTCTGTGCTCCCCTCCCGCTCTTTATAAAGGAGCGAGGTGGGGGCTCGGCCGCCCCGCTCGGCGAATCAAGGCACGGGAAGAGCAAGGAGCCGGGGCCTACCCGCTGCCTCTGCTCGCAACGGCCCAGATTCCCACTTCCACCGTCCGCGACCCCAAGCACATGGGAGCCGCGTGGCGGAGATGCAGAGCCGAGGCGACGGATGAGGCGGCCGTGATCGCGGGGAGTGGACGCCTCGAAAACCGCGCACCGGCCCCGTCCAGTAAATGCACCACGCCCCCACGCCTACCTCCGTTTAGGTACGAGGGCGTGAACCGTCCCCTTCATCATGGCTTGACGCATGCTCGCGGGGCTTAGCCCCGCGCACGCCGCCCAAGTCACCCACGATGCCGCGTTTGACGCGTGCCGTTCTGGGCGTGCGCGGTGGAAGCGGAGAGATATGCGGCGTGACCTAGGCCGCGCGTGCCCGTGCACTGTTTTGGGCCTGGCCCAACAGCGCTCGGCACCGTGTCTGGCCTAGGCCCGGGGGCTCCTGTCGGTGTACTAGAGTAAGGGGTACCCTAGTATCCCGAACTTGTGCACGGGCAGTCGCAGCATCCCGCGGCAAGGCTTGCCGAGTGGCCGCCAAGACCCTCCGCGGCTACTTTGAAGACCATTCAAGAACAAAGTACTCAAACCAAGGCCCCGGTAAGAGGAGCTTGCCGGGAAGGAGACAAGACCCCGGCAAGAGGAGCTTGCCAGGAAGGCTAGCAAAAGCATCCAAAGACCCCGGCAAGAGGAGCTTGCCGGGAAGGCCAACCAAGGCATACCAAGAAAACTTTCCGCGACACGCCGCGCGTCCCGGCAAGGCCCGGTGAGCGACAAGCTCCCGAACACGACAAGATGACGACCGCGGCAAGGAGCTTGCCGCGGGATACCCCCACTTCGTGCCCGCGCTCTAGCTCACCTGCCAACGTGTCGCTCTAGGACCCTCCCAAGCACACATGGCAGGAGGCCGTGCAGCTAGGGGTGCGAGGTGGCAAGCAGGCGCTGACAAGATAACCATCATGGCAAACGGTGGCGTCCCTAGCGGTCCCTTTCGGTACTGTTTAGGCGACACAGACGGGCAATTAATGCCCTTGTCCCCTGCCGCCAGGGTTAGGTATGATAACACTGTAGCAGGTAGCTGTACCTACCACAACACCTTTCCATTTTTGCCCTTTACCTCCGTTGCCATGTCGGTAACCCCTTGAGCATATAAAAGGAGGCCTGTATGCAACGGGGAGGGGAGAGGTGAGCCAGTTCGAACACTCACGCTCGGTCCTGCCAGCCGCCAGTGTGTACTGTAGCACTCCGCGCTCCCGAGCTAGAAATCAATACCAAACCACAAAGCAGGAGTAGGGTTTTACGCATCCGTGCGGCCCGAACCTGGGTAAATCACTCGCGTGCTTCGCCTCGATCTGCTCTTTGCGCGACCTCCGCCCCCGCCGAACCGAAAGGGACCCGGTCCGCCGGTCCCATAGGTGCCCGTGGATCAGCAACCCCGGCACATGTGGACCCTAAGTTCATATATAATTAGAAGATTATATTGTAAGAGATAATTTTATTGTATATATGTAGCTAGTAGCGTCGGATAGATATACGAGAACTTGTTGTTCGACCAATCTCGCGGAGGAGAGGTGGTCGATATCACTTCTCTCTATATGCATATGTTCATGACGATCTTCTGTTTCCTTCATTTGCTTACTAGCTAGCGTGTCGAGTCCTCTCTATACGTATATATAATACGTAGCGTACGTCGACCAAGCACGGAGATAAGAGAGGACACTTCTCTCTATTAATTAGCTAGATAACACACTATATGAAATACCTAAATTAACCCCCAAAACCCCTAAACCAGCCCCTTTCAAAAAAAGAAAAAACCTCAGCTTCAGCCAGCTGCTGATGCGTGGATGCCTTTTGGTCCCGGTTAGTGTCACCAACCGGGACCAAAGGCCCCCCTGCCTGGGCTGGCCGCAGCGGCCACGTGGAGGCCCATCTGTCCCGATTCGTGTAAGAACCGGGACTAAAGGCCAAGGGCATTAGTAACGACCTTTTAGTCCCGGTTCCAAAACCAGGATAGAAGGCCCTTACAAACCGGGACAAATGGACCTTTTTCTACTAGTGGAAACATCCTAGAAGGGGTTGTCGTCCTACATGAAACGCTCCATGAAATCCACACGAAAAAGCTGGACGGAGTTAATTTCAAAGTGGACTTTGAGAAAGCGTACGATAAGGTCAAATGGCCCTTCCTTCAAGAGGCATTGCGCAAGAAAGGTTTTGATCAGGCCTGGAGACACCACGTTGACTCTTTCATGCAAAAAGGGAGTGTTGGGATTAAAGTGAATGATGACATAGGTCACTATTTCCAAACACACAAAGGGCTAAGGCAAGGAGATCCGATGTCACCTATTCTGTTCAACATAGTGGTCGATATGTTGACAATTCTGATAGGAAGGGATAAGGACGCGGGTCAGGTAGGTACCTCGTCGCGCACTTAGTTGACGGAGGTGTATCCATTCTACAGTACGCTAATGACACTATCATCTCCATGGAGCACGACCTAGAAAAAGCGTGAAACATGAAGCTCGTGTTATGCTTATTCGAACAATTGGCCGGGTTAAAGATTAACTTCCACAAGAGCGAATTGTTCTGCTTCGGAAGAGCTAGTGATGACCAAGATGCGTATGAACAATTGTTCGGGTGTGAATTGGGGGATTTACCTTTCACGTATTTAGGTATACCTATTCACCATCGTATGCTGACCAACAGAGAATCGAAGTGCATTGAGGACCGATTTGAGAAGAAATTGAGCTGTTGGAAAGGTAAGCTCATGTCATATGGAGGACGATTAATTCTCATTAATTCGGTCCTCACGAGTAAGCCCATGTTTCTTCTCTGCTTTTTCAAGGTACCGGTTGGAGTCCGGAAGAGGCTGGACTTCTATCGATCACGCTTCTTTTGGCAGAGTGATGAACTTAAGCGAAAGTACAGACTTGCTAAATGGGATATCATTTGTAGGCCGAAAGACCAAGGGGGTATAGGTATTGAGAATCTGAAAGTGAAGAATAGATGTCTGTTACGTCTCCGTCGTATCTACTTTTCCAAACACTTTTGCCCTTGTTTTGGACTCTAACTTGCATGATTTGAATGGCACTAACCCGGACTGACGCTGTTTTCAGCAGAATTGCCATGGTGTTATTTATGTGCAGAAACAAAAGTTCCCGGAATGACCTGAAACTTCACGGAACGTCTTTTTGGAAATAATAAAAAATCCTTGCAAAAGATGAAGACCAGGGGGGCACACCCTAGCCACGAGGGTGGGGGGCGCGCCTGCCCCCCTAGGCGCGCCCCCTACCTCATGGGCCCCCTAGAGCTCCTCCGACCTCAACTCCAACTCTATATATTCGTGTTCAGAGAGAAAAAAATCAAGGAGAAGGATTCATCGCGTTTTACGATACGGAGCCGCCACCAAGCCCTAAAACCACTCGAGAAGGCTGATCTGGAGTTCGTTCGGGGCTCCGGAGAAGGGAATCTGTCACCATCGTCATCATCAACCATCCTCCATCACTAATTTCATGATGCTCACCGCCGTGCGTGAGTAATTCCATCGTAGGCTTGCTGGACGGTGATGGGTTGGATGAGATTTATCATGTAATCGAGTTAGTTTTGTTAGGGTTTGATCCCTAGTATCCACTATGTTCTGAGATTGATGTTGCTATGACTTTGCTATGCTTAATGCTTGTCACTAGGGCCCGAGTGCCATGATTTCAGATCTGAACCTATTATGTTTTCGTCAATATATGAGAGTTCTTGATCCTATCTTGCAAGTCTATAGTCACCTACTATGTGTTATGATCCGGCAACCCCGAAGTGAGAATAATCGGGACCACTCCAGGTGATGACTGTAGTTTGAGGAGTTCATGTATTCACTATGTGTTAATGCTTTGGTCCGGTACTCTATTAAAAGGAGGCCTTAATATCCCTTAGTTTCCATTAGGACCCCGCTGCCACGGGAGGGTAGGACAAAAGATTGCATGCAAGTTCTTTTCCATAAGGATGTATGACTATATTCGGAATACATGCCTACATTACATTGATGAATTGGAGCTAGTTCCGTGCCACCCTAGGTTATGACTGTTACATGATGAACCGCATCCGGCGTAATTCTCTATCACCGATCCATTGCATACAAGCTTTCCATATATTGTTCTTTTCATATTTACTTTTCCGTTGCTATTGCTATCATCACTACAAAATACCAAAAACATTACTTTTGCTATCGTTACCTTTTGCTACCGTTACCACTACTATCATATTACTTTGCTACTAAACACTTTGCTGCAGATATTAAGTTTCCAGGTGTGGTTGAATTGACAACTCAGCTGCTAATACTTGAGAATATTCTTTGGCTCCCCTTGTGTCGAATCAATAAATTTGGGTTGAATACTCTACCCTTGAAAACTTTTGCGATCCCCTATGCTTGTGGGTTATCAAGACTATTTTCTGGCACCCTTGCCGGGGAGCATAGCTCTATTCTTTGAGTCACTTGGGATTTATATCTGCTTATCATTCTGAAGAACTTGAGAGATCCAAAAACCAAGATTTATCCCTCAACTACGAGGGGAGGTAAGGAACTGCCATCTAGCTCTACACTTGATTCACCTTCTGTTTTGAGTAAGCTTGCGACACCTAAACCTGCTTCTGCTATTCGTTCTGATATGTCGCATGTTATTGATGATGCCACTTCTGCTATGCATGATACTTATGATGAAACTACTTCTATGCTTGATACTACTGTGCCACTTGGTGAATTTCTTGATGAACAACTTGCTAGGGTTAGAGAGAATGAAATTATTGAAACTGATAATATTGACGAAAGTGATGATGAAGACTCTCCCCCTAATAAATATGAATCACCTGTTATTCCTAAGGGTTATGTTTTTGAAAAAGAAGCTGCTCTAGCTATTTTAGCTTGCAAAGATAGATACGAGCTCAAGAGGTTATTAGCTAAATGGAAGCAGCAATCTCTTAATGCTAGAATGAAACATGACCCTGCTTTTGCTACTTCACCTATTTGTGTTACTGATAAGGATTATGAATTCTCTGTTAATCCTGATGTAATTACTTTGGTTGAATCCGATCCGTTTCATGGCTATGAATCTGAAACTGTTGTGGCACATCTTACTAAATTAAATGATATAGCCACCCTATTCACTAATGATGAGAGAACTCATTACTTTTATATCCTTAAAATATTTCTGTTCTCATTAAAGGGTGATGCTAAGATATGGTTTAATTCTCTTGATCTTGGTTGTGTGCGTAGTCCCCAGGATATGATTTATTACTTCTCTGCTAAATATTTCCCTGCTCATAAGAAACAAGATGCTTTGAGGGATATATATAATTTTGTCAAAATTGAAGAAGATAGTCTCCCACAAGCTTGGGGGAGGCTTCTCCAATTACTTAATGATTTTCCTGATCATCCTCTTAAGAAAAATGAAATAGTTGATATCTTTTATAATGGACTAACCGATGCTTCTAGAGATTACCTGGATAGTTGTGCTGGTTCTGTTTTCAGGGAAAGAACACCGGATGAAGCTGAAATTCTATTGAATAATATGTTGGCAAATGAAAATAATTGGACACTTCCTGAGCCAGCTCCTGAGCCTATTCCTAAACCAACTCCGAAGAAGAGGGGTATTCTATTTCTCAGTCCTGAAGATATGCAAGAGGCAAAGAAATCCATGAAAGAAAAGGGTATTAAAGCTGAAGATGTTAAGAATTTACCTCCTATTGAAGAAATACACGGTCTTAATTTACCGCCTATTGAAGAAACATATGATCTTAATCCATTACCTATCGAAGAAATACATGGTCTTGATAACCCGACACAAGTTGTAAAGGTAAACTCTCTCTATAGATATGATAAAGCTGAAATGCCATTTACTAAGTTTGCTAGCCCATGCTTAGATGAGTTTGATAAATTTATGGTTAAGCAAGAAGATTTCAATGCTTATTTTGGTAGAGAATTAAAACGCGGTGCTGATATGCTTGAACACTTGGGTGATTATATGGCTAATGTTAAAGGTGAACTTAAACTTACTAGTAAAAATGCTTCTATGGTTACCACTCAAGTAGAACAAGTACTTAATGTTGGGGAACATAGTAATTTCAAAAAAATACCTACGCACACGCAGGATCATGGTGATGCATAGCAACGAGAGGGGAGAGTGTTGTCTACATACCCTTGTAGACCGTTTGTGGAAGCGTTATATCAACGCGGTTGATGTAGTCGTACGTCTTCACGATCCGACCGATCCAAGTACCGAAAGCACGGCACCTCCGTGTTCTGCACACGTTCGGCTCGGTGACGTCCTCGCCTTCTCGATCCAGCAAGAGGGGCGAAGTAGTAGATGAGTTCCGGCAGCACGACGGTGTGGTGACGGTGTTGGTGAAGAACATTCTCCGTAGGGCTTCGCCTAAGCACTTCGAAAACTATGACAGTGGATAAACTAGAGGGGACGGGGTTGCCGTCACACGGCTTGGTGTTTCTTGATCTCTCTTTGGTGCTAGCACTGCCCCTCTATTTATATGTTGAGCCCTGGGGTCGAACTTGGAGCAAAAGCCTCCTCAAAGTCGGTTTTGCCCGAAAGGCAAGAGTCCCACTCGGACTCCAGGACCAAACACCACAATCCTTGGCGTCTAGCCTAGACGACATGGGCCTCGGCGTCTGGCCTAGGGCCATACGCCAGGGTCTCCGGCGTTTGGCCCCGTGGCCTCTGCAAAACTCCTTTTGCACCGACTTATAGCCCCATGGGCCTGACCCCTTGGCCAAACCATATCATCCAATATATGAATTTTTACCTCCGGACCATTCCGGAGCTCCTCGTCATGTCTGTGATCTCATCCGGGACTCCGAACAACATTCGGTCACCAACATACATAACTCATAGTACTATATCAGCAACGAACGTTAAGCGTGCGGACCCTACGGTTCGAGAACAATGTAGACATGACCGAGACACGTCTTCGGTCAATAACCAATAGCGGGACCTGGATGCCCATATTGGCTCCTACATATTCTACGAAGATCTTTATCGGCCAGACCGCATAACAACATACGTTGTTCCCTTTGTCATCGGTATGTTACTTGCCCGAGATTCGATCGTCGGTATCTCAATACCTAGTTCAATCTCGTTACCGGCAAGTCTCTTTACTTGTTCCATAATACATCATCCCGCAACTAACTCATTAGTTGCAATGCTTGCAAGGCTTATAGTGATGTGCATTACCGAGTGGGCCCAGAGATACCTCTCCGACAATCGGAGTGACAAATCCTAATCTCGAAATATGCAACCACTAGTAGAAAACAGGGCTTTGGTCCAGGCCGGGTCAGCCCATTAGTCCCGGTTCAGTACAGAACCGGGACCAATGGGGGCATTGGTCCCGGTTCGTGAGCCCAGGGGCCGGCCGGGCCACGTGGGCCATTGGTCCCGGTTCATCTGGACCTTTTGGGCCGTTGGTGGGACGAACTGGGACCAATGGGCCTCGCTCCTGGCCCACCACCATTGGTCCCAGTTGGTGGCTTGAACTAGGACCAAAGGCTCCCCTTTAGTCCCGGTTCATGCCACCAACCGGGACCAATGAGGTGCCTATATATACCCCCTCGCGTAAGAGCAGAGCACACTGCTCTGTTTTTTCTGGCCGAGGGGGAGAGGGCTTGGTGGTGCTCTAGCTCACCTCCTATGCACACAAGATGTTCGATGGAATGCCCGAGCCACACTACTTAAGCTTTCTCCTCTCCAAGCTCGACCTCCAAGCTCCATTTTCCACAATATTTGTCTAGGTTTAGCGGTCTGTCATGCCCCGTCCCCGTCTTCACCGCCGTCGATCACCCGCGCCGAGCTCATTGCCGGCACCACTGTGGTGAGCCTCTTGTTCTTATCTTCTTTCTGAAAGGAAAAATATTCTTACTTGTATGTTTACATAGATACTTGTATTATTTTCTTAGTTTATTATTGCATCTTATATAGTGCGATGGTTTTGGTATCCGCCCCCGTCGGCCCTCGTCCTGTCTATGATTCAGATGTGGTATATATATTATCTTTATAACTATTGGTTCATTTATTATTTATGAAAATTATGCCGACCAACGTGACATAGATTTTATTTATGTAGGATGTATGTGAATCGGAAATGCCAACTAACCCTATTGTCGAGAGGTTAAATTTAGTTGAAGAAGAAAACAATTTGTTAAAGGAAAAAAAATTGAGGAGGAGAAGATGATATTGGAGTTGCATGTTGCGGATGTCGTTGATGATCACAAGATCAAGATGGATGCAATGCGCTTGAAGATTAGAAAGATTAGAAAATATGCCATTCATACCGAGGCTTGGTATCATTATGCCGTTGGATCAATTGTTACCTTGGTTGCTATTATGATCGCATTTGTTTTCGCATTGAAATGTTTTACATAGTTTCAATGTATGGTTTAATTAATTAGATGCTCTGGAGAGCTATATGTTGTTAGATGAGAACTATGTATGCACTTTGGTTTTAATGTGATGATGAACTTCTATTAATTTGGACACTTAATTATATATAATGCACGCAGATGAACCGGCAATGGATGTACAGTGACAGACACATCTGCGAGTACATTAAGGGCGTGCATGAGTTTCTCGATGTGGCTGAGGCAAACAAGCAGAATGGTTTTATGTGTTGTCCATGCACTGAATGTGGGAATACGAGGTCTTACTCTAACCGGAAAATCCTTCACTCCCACCTGCTTTACAAGGGTTTCATGCCACACTATAATGTTTCGACGAGGCATGGAGAAATAGGGGTTATGATGGAAGACGGCGAAGAAGAAGAGTACGATGACAACTATGTGCCCCCTGAATACGGTGATGCTGCAACGGGGGGAGCTGGTGAAGATCAAGAGGAACCAGACGATGTGCCCAATGATGATGCAATGGGTGAAGCTGCTGAAGATCAAGAAGAACCAGACGATGTGCCCGATGATGATGATCTCTGCCGGGTCATTGTCGATGCAAGGATGCAATGCTAAAGTCAAAAGGAGAAGCTGAAGTTCAATCGCATGTTAGAGGATCACAAAAAAGGGTTGTACCCCAATTGCGAAGATGGCAACACAAAGCTCGGTACCGTACTGGAATTGCTGCAGTGGAAGGCAGAGAATGTTGTGGCTGACAAAGGATTTGAGAAGCTACTGAAAATATTGAAGAAGAAGCTTCCAAAGGATAACGAATTGCCCGACAGTACATACACAGCAAAGAAGGTCGTATGCCCTGTAGGATTGGAGGTGGAGAAGATACATGCATGCCCTAATGACTGCATCCTCTACTGCGGTGCATACAAGGATCTGAACGCATGCCCGTTATGCGGTGCATTGCGGTATAAGATCAGACGAGATGACCCTGGTGATGTTGACGGCGAGCCCCCCAGGGAAGAGGGTTCCTGCGAAGGTGATGTGGTATGCTCCAACAATACCACGGTTGAAACGTCTGTTCAGAAATGAAGAGTATGCCAAGTTGATGCAATGGCACAGTGAGAAACGAAAGAAAGATGGGAAGTTGAGAGCACCCGCTGACGGGTCGCAGTGGAGAAAAATCGAGAGAAAGTACTGGGATGAGTTTGCAAAGGACCCAAGGAATGTATGGTTTGCTTTAAGCGCGGATGGCATTAATCCTTTCGGGGAGCAGAGCAGCAATCACAGCACCTGGCCCATGACTCTATGTATGTATAACCTTCCTCCTTGGATGTGCATGAAACGGAAGTTCATTATCATGCCAGGTCTCATCCAAGGCCCTAAGCAACCCGGCAACGACATTGATGTGTACCTAAGGCCATTAGTTGAAGAACTTTTACAGCTGTGGAATGGAAACGGTGTACGTACGTGGGATGAGCAAAAACAGGAGGAATTTAACCTTAAGGCGTAGCTGTTCGTGACCATCAACGATTGGCCCGCTCTCAGTAACCTTTCAGGACAGACAAACAAAGGATACCACGCATGCATGCACTGTTTAGATGCCACTGAAAGTATATACCTGGAAAATGTAGGAAGAATGTGTACCTGGGCCATCGTCGATTTCTTCCGACCAACCATCAATGTCGAAAGAAAGGCAAGCATTTCAATTGTGAGGCAGATCACCAGAAGAAGCCCGCCATGCGTACCGGTGATCACGTACTTGCTATGGTCAATGATTTACACGTAATCTTTGGAAAGGGTCCCAGTGGACTAGCTGTTCCGAATGACGCTGAGGGACACGCACCCATGTGGAAGAAGAAATCTATATTTTGGGACCTACCCTACTGGAAAGACCTAGAGGTCCGCTCTTCAATCAACGTGATGCACGTGACGAAGAACCTTTGTGTGAACCTGCTAGGCTTCTTGGGCGTGTATGGGAAGACAAAAGATACACCTGAGGCACGGGAGGACCTGCAACGTTTTCACGAAAAAGACGGCATGCCTCCGAAGCAATATAAAGGTCCTGCCAGCAACGCTCTTACGAAAGAAGAGAAAGAAATCTTCTTTGAATGCCTGCTCAGTATGAAGGTCACGACTGGCTTCTCATCGAATATAAAGGGAATAATAAATATGCCAGAGAAAAACTTTCAGAACCTAAAGTCTCATGACTGCCACGTGATTATGACGCAACTGCTTCTGATTGCATTGAGGGGGCTTCTACCAGAAAACGTCCGATTAGCCATTGTGAAGCTATGTGCATTCCTCAATGCAATCTCTCGTAAGGTGATCGATCTAGAAATCGTACCAAGGCTAAGGAGTGATGTGGCGCAATGTCTTGTCAGTTTCGAGATGGTGTTCCCACCATCCTTCTTCAATATCATGACGCACGTCCTAGTTCATCTAGTCGACGAGATTGTCATCCTGGGGCCCGTATTTCTACACAATATGTTCCCCTTTGAGAGGTTCATGGGAGTCCTAAAGAAATATGTCCGTAACCGCGCTAGACCAGAAAGAAGCATCTCCATGGGACATCAAACAGAGGATGTTATCGGGTTTTGTGTTGACTTCATTCCTGGCCTTAAGAAGATAGGTCTCCCTAAATCGCGGTATGAGGGGAGACTGACTGGAAAAGGCACTCTTGGAAGAGACTCAATAATATGCAGGGACGGATATTCTTGGTCTCAAGCACACTACACAGTTCTACAGAACTCTACCTTGGTGGCCCCGTATATCGATGAACACAAGAACAGTCTGCGCTCCAAACACCCAGAGCAGTGCGACGACTGGATTACATGTGAACACATCAGGACTTTCAGCAGTTGGTTGGAAACACGTCTCAGAGGTGACAACACTGTTTGTGATGAGTTGTACTTGTTGTCCAGGGGACCATCTTTGACTGTATTGACTTACAAAGGATACGAGATAAATGGGAATACATTTTACACGATCACCCAAGATCAAAAGAGCACCAACCAAAACAGCGGTGTCCACTTTGATGCAGCAACCGAGAGCGGAAAGGACACATATTATGGTTACATAGTGGACATATGGGAACTTGACTACGGACCTGATTTTAAGGTCCCTTTGTTTAAGTGCAAATGGGTCAATCTGTCAGGCGGCGGGGTACAGGTAGACCCACAGTACGGAATGACAACAGTGGATCTGAAAAATCTTGGGTACACTGACGAACCGTTCGTCCTAGCCAATGATGTGGCACATGTTATCTATGTGAAGGACATGTCTACCAAACCGAGAAAAAGAAAAGATAAGGAAGCAAATACATCATACGATGAGCCAAAGCGCCACATAGTTCTTTCAGGAAAAAGGGACATCCTGGGAGTGGACGGCAAGACAGACATGTCTGAAGATTATGAAAAGTTTAATGAAATTCCTCCCTTCAATGTCAAGGCTGACCCAAGCATCCTGATAAACGATGAAGATTATCCATGGTTACGACGCAATAAGCAAATGACACAAGCGAAGAAAAAGTGAAGACTTTCTCCCGCAACTATTATGATGATACCATGCCAACTTTGTAACACACGAACATGCTACCATTGTCCGTTTTGTACATGCACAGTAGGCAAATCTCTTCATTATCCAAGATTCAGGCCCGCAGGAGGCCCAGTAGGCCCACAGTCATAGCAGTGACAATTAGGCCCGTAAGCCTGCAATGGAGAGAAGCTCGAGAGGGGTGCGGCAGTGGGGCTTATAGACCACTGCGCACCCCTCGGAACTAGCGAGGTGGGACTAAACTTTCGACGCCGTAGCAGCACAAGGCCTTTGGTCCCGGTTGGTGGCACCATGAGTCCGTATGATTATATTTGTAAGAGATAATTATTGTATATATGTAGCCGGTAGTGTCGGATAGATATACGAGAACTTGTTGTTCGACCAATCTCTCAGAGAAGGAGAGGTGGTCAATACCACTTCTCTATGTATGCATATATGTTCATGACGATCTTTTGTTTCCTTCGTTTGCTTACTAGCTAGCTAGCGTGTCTAGTCATCTCTATACGTATGTATAGTACGTAGCGTCGACCAAGCACGGACATAAGAGAGGACACTTCTCTCTATTAATTATAGCTAGCTAACACAATATATGAAACACCTAAATTAACCCCCAAAACCCCCCAACCCCCCCCCCCTTTCAAAAAAATACAAAAACCCCAGCCACAGAAATGCTGACGCGTGGATGCCTATTGGTCCCGGTTGGTGCCACCAACCGGGACCAAAGGCCCTCCTGCCTGGGCTCCGCGCACAGGCCACGTGGAGGCCCATCTGTCCCGGTTCTGGATTGAACCGGGACTAAAGGGATAGGGCATTAGTACCGACCCTTTAGTCCCGGTTCAGGAACCGGGACAAAAGGCCCTTACGAACCGGGACAACAGGCCCTTTTTCCACTAGTGAACCCAACAAGTACCTTTGGAGACACCTGTAGAGCACCTTTATAATCACCCAGTTACGTTGTGACGTTTGGTAGCACACAAAGTGTTCCTCCGGTAAACGGGAGTTGCATAATCTCATAGTCATAGGAACATGTATAAGTCATGAAGAAAGCAATAGCAACAAACTAAAAGATCAAGTGTTATGCTAACGGAATGGGTCAAGTCAATCACATCATTCTCTAATGATGTGACCCCGTTAATCAAATGACAACTCATGTCTATGTCTAGGAAACTTAACCATCTTTGATTCAATGAGCTAGTCAAGTAGAGGCATACTAGTGACACTCTGTTTGTCTATGTATTCACACATGTATTATGTTTCTGGTTAATACAACTCTAGCATGAATAATAAACATTTATCATGAAATAAGGAAATAAATAATAACTTTATTATTGCCTCTAGGGCATATTTCCTTCACATAAAGCTCAAAATGATTTGCTCAATGAATTGAATAGTAAGAATAATGATTATGATGTTAGAGTGGCTACTAGAACTGGTAGAATGACTCAGGAACCATTTATCCTGAAGGCCACCCTAAGAGAATTGAGCAATATTCATAGAGAAATAATATAGATGCACCTAGTCCTTCTAAAAAGAAAAAAAGAAAAATGATAGGACTTTGCATGCCTCTAGTGAACCTATTACTGAAACACCTGAGAATCCAAATGATATTTCTATTTCTGATGCTGAAACACAATCTGGAAATGAACCTGAAACTAGTGACAATGTTCATGATGATGCTTAACCTAGTAATGATAATGATATAGAAATTGAACCTGCTGTTGATCTTGATAACCCACAATCAAAGAATCAACGTTATGATCAGAGAGACTTTGTTGCTAGGAAACATGGTAAAGAAAGAGAACCATGGGTTCCGAAACCCATGCCTTTTCCTCCCAAACCATCCAAGAAAAAGGATGATGAAGATTTTGAGCGCTTTATTGAAAGGATTAGACCTATCTTTTTGCGTATGCAATTGACTGATATGCTCAAAATGAATCCTTATGCTAAGTACATGAAAGAAATTGTCACTAATAAAAGAAAGATACCGAAAGCTGAAATTTCCACCATGCTTGCTAATTATACTTTTAAGGGTGGAATACCAAAGAAACTTGGGCATCCAGAAGTACCCACTATACCATGCTCCATTAAAAGAAACTATGTTAAAACTGCTTTATGTGATCTTGGAGCCGGTGTTAGTGTTATGCCTCTCTCTTTATATCGTAAACTTGATTTGAATAAGTTGACACCTACTGAAATATATTTGCAAATGGCTGATGAATCAACTGCTATACCTGTCGGTATTTGTGAGGATGTTCCTGTAGTGGTTGCAAACGTTACTATTTTAACGCACTTTGTTATTCTTGATATTCCTGAGGACGATAGTATGTCTACTATTCTTGGAAGACCCTTTTTGAATACTGAAGGGGCTGTTATTGATTGCACCAAAGGCAATGTCACTTTTCATGTTAATGGTAATGAGCATACGGTACACTTTCCGAGGAAACAACCTCAAGTCCACAGTATCAATTCTACTGGAAAATTCCATCGATTAATTTTGGAGGTTTTGAATTTCCTCTTCCTACTGTCAAGAAGAAATATGATATTCTTATTGTTGGGTATGTGCATGTCCCCATTGAGGTAACCTAGTGTTATTCGAAAGGGCCATTTGCATTCCTGTCCCTAACTTGAACCACCTAATCAGATATACCCCTAATTCAAAAGCTTGCTCAAATTTGCCCCTCCGCCGTTAGGTTCCCTTACAGAAATGCCCTTTTGCGCCATTACCGTCTCGTCAAACAGCTTTGACCATCCTGAAAAAAATAACAAAAAAATTCTAAAAGATCTAAAATTTTGTGCGATCGAAGATGCTCATGTGCGCAAGGTGTGTGCAAATTTTTGTACTATTTGGACATTCCAGGAGCTCGTGGCGAGGAAAAAAAGTTAATCTGCATGCTTGTGAATAGTAAATTTGAAATAAAATAGCAAGAAAATTCAAAAAATATGAAATTTTTTGGCATCAAAGAGGATTGGGTGCACAAGGTGCTTGAAAGTTTTGGTGATCAAATGATATGGGAGGAGCTATAGTAGGAAAAAACAAAATAGTCATTTTTCCCAAGTTTTTTCCCGAGCCAAATTTTGTTTTTTTTTCACAAGCCCCTCCAATGTCCAAACACAAAATAAATTTGCACACAGCTTGCAGACCGAGCCTCTTTGATGCCAAAAAATTTCATATTTTTTTTTGAATTTTCATGCTATTTTTTGAATTTACTGTTCACAGGCTTGCGTATTTATTATTTTTCCTTTGACACGAGCTCCTGGAATGTCCAAACAGCACGAAATTTTTCACGCACCTTGCGAGCCTGGGTGTTTCTGTAAGTGCACCTAACGGCGGAGGGGCAAATTTGAGCAGGCTTTGAAATTAGAGGTAAATCTGAGACTGGGCGCAAATTAGGGGCATAGATGTAAATGTCCCTATTCGAAAATTCTCCGGTTCCATGTTATTCGGAATGAGTTTTAACAAGACCTGATCAACCTTGTTAGTGGATTCCTTTTGATGATCATGAGATGGATGAATTTAGAAAACACAACTCTCTGTACCCTCCTTTTACTTTCTGTTATTTATATTAAATAAAATAAAAATAGTATTTTCTGTCTGTTATCTGAATTATCCGTGCAATATAAAAATACCCCGAAAATAAAAGTTTTCCAAATGCCCTGAAATTTAAATATGATTTTTTCTGGAATATTTGAGAATATATGGCACTGAGAACGCAACACTGGGGGCATCCACCTGGCCACGAGGGTGGAGGGTGCGCCCTACCCCCCTGGGCGTGCCCCTGCCTCGTGGGCCCACGGTGGACCTCCTCCACTTATTCTTGCACCCACACACTCCTTCATCCTCCCACAAACACGATTATCCAGTTCAAACCCGAGTCCAAGCTCATTTTGCTACCATTTTCAATCTCCTTGCTCAAAGCACCTCTCACAAAACTGTTTGGGGGGATTGATCCTTGGTATGTGACTCCTCCATTGGTCCAATTAGTTTTTGTTCTAGTGCTTTATTCATTGCAAATTTATTCTATCTAGGTGACCATGTTCTTGAGCTTGCATGTCGAATTTATATGGTTCCAAGTAGTTTTGATGCATGATATAGGCTCTAGGCACTTGTAGGAGTAGTTGCTATCAATATTGTTGAGTTTGGTTCACTTTTATTTTGAAGTTACTAAAATTTCAGAATTTTTCAGAAAATAATGAAGAGATTTTTGAGGGGCTCAACGAGCCGAAGCTCGAAGGAAAAGAAAAATGAAAAAGCAGAGAGGCCCAAATATAATTTGCCTCGCACCGTGGAGGTTCGTCCGTGTTAATGGCCTTCCGATGATTTCTTGAGAGCAGCCGGGATTTATGATGATTTTTATGAATTGGCTGAGAATGCAGGCCTCACTGCCTTCCTCCACTACCAACACGAACAGTATCTCTTACTCACCAATATCTTTGTGCAAAACTTTCATTTGCATGCTAGGAGCTCACCACCTACGGTGGAGTTTTATTTATATGATGAGCATAAGGAGATGTCACTTTATGATTTTTGTCGGGTTTGTTTGATCCCTTTCAAGGGCACAATAGAGTAACCACATCGCGGCGATGTGGATGGGTTTATTGATACCATCACTTTGGGGAAACGAGGAAGGTTTCCGATGGACGAGTCACTAGCATAAATTTTCCTATTTTATGCTACTTTGCAATATTTGCTAGTCGTTGCTTAATTGGTCGCGGAAACTGTGGAAACCTTAGTGTTCCTGATATTATTATTTTGTTCCACGGTTTATTCTGTGTTAACTTTGTTAGAATGGGCGGTATTATTGCTAAACAGTTAAGTCTGAACCATACAAAGGGCCCCATCTGTGGAGGCATCTATGCTTCACGCCTAGCTGCACATTTTAACATACCCATTAGGCACTATGAAAAAGAAGAAGAAAATTTGCCCACTGTTTATTTAGATTATAAGAGTATGGTGGCACACGATTTTATTGTTAAGAATAGGGAAGGGGAGCTTAAATACAAATTGTTCTTTGATAAACATCATCCTGAGACTATTACCCTGCCTGCTCCTTCCATATTTGATTTATCTGCAGGCAAGTACCTTGTTCCGTTAGAGGCTATTCACGCCTACCGGAACCCTACATCAGCCACAGAGCCCGAGTCGGAACCACAAGGTGATCCTCCACGACAGTCTAATTACCATTGGGATCCGAAAATGATTGCCAACCAGTGGCAATCAGAGTCTACTCATCGCAGTACGACCCCAACTATTACTATGGATATCCGCCAGGCCAGCCGTGGCCATAGACCAACTTAGGCCAAAAGCCTAAGATTGGGGGAGTACGTATTTCTCACCGACATTATATTCATGCTCACACACTCATTGCTAGATGTCGGTGCTCATACTTTTTCAGTGTATCATCCATGCTAGTTTATTTCCTTTTTATGCTTTCTTCTTGTGTGTTTAATAAACCTTAAGAAAAACCAAAAAAATAGTTGTAGCTTTTTAGCTAGCTTTAATTTCCATGCTTGTAGTAATAATTAAAAAGAAAACCCAAAAAGATTTCATGTTCTTCTTTTGCTTGTTGGGAGCTTTCCCGTGTAAATAGTTTTATTTCTTTTCTTATTCTTTGGGGGGTCGATAGGAGAAGACCTTGATTAAATTGTTGAAGTGGCTCTTATATGCATTATTGTTGATCTGACAAAAGATCCCATATTGCCTTGTCTTATCATGTTTATTAAATGCTTGCAGATTCCAGCTTAGTCCAAT
Source organism: Triticum urartu (assembly GCF_003073215.2). Taxonomy (NCBI): domain Eukaryota; kingdom Viridiplantae; phylum Streptophyta; class Magnoliopsida; order Poales; family Poaceae; genus Triticum; species Triticum urartu. The sequence continues at coordinate 690,527,584 of NC_053024.1, forward strand.
GCACATGCACTATTATTATTATTATTATCCACATCGTTCGGTCGTGAAAGTGAAAGGAAATTATGACGATATATGATGGACTGAGATGATAAAAGCTGGTATGAACTCGACCTCTCTTGGTTTTGTACATATGATTAGTTCATCGTTCCTGATTCAGCCTATTATGAATAAACATGTTTACAATGACAACTAGAGATCATAGTTTCTTGTGCCATGCTTAATTAGCTAGGAGCTTATAATGGTTTACCCACTACAAGAAATATGTCAACTTATGACCTTCTGTAAGTGACCCTGGAAGAATTGGTCATAAATCTATGACCATTTTAGACCAATTGGTCAAAAGCTGTTCGGGGGGCTCCAAACCCTAAACCATTGCGACCATTTTGGTTAGAAAGGTCGTAATTTCCTTACACGAAATGGTCATAAAGCAGACAGCACTAGTCCGATGCCTTATTTCTAGCTGATCATGACCAATATAGATGGTCATAACCTTGTAAATTGTGGTGGGTTGCTATGACTATGCGCCACCTCATCAGTTTTGCCTATGTGTCATGTCCATGTGGCAGTTTTTGCCCTAGGTTGTGAAGCAACCTATATTTCTGTCATTCCCAAAATTCCCAAAAAAAATTCATAAATTCTTTGGGTCATATCTTCATCAAATATGTAAAAGTCCTTCCTTGCCTAGTTCAAAACTAATTCAACAATATTCATTTTCCTATTTTGTTCACAACAACACTTTATGAAGGAAGTGCTATTTATATATTCTTGATTGCCCTAGGAATTTTTGGGCACTCTTTTCTATCCAAATCATTACCGCATGACAAAATTCAGCTCCATTTGCCTAGCAAATCTTCCTCGGCAAATTTCCAAAGTTTTTGTCCACCTAGAAGCATTGTGAAGGAAGTACCTTTTTATATCTCGAAATGACATGAAATTTATACAGTTCCTTCATATGCCCAAATTATCACCCTCCTCCAAATTGCAGCTCAGTCAAATCATCTATGTGAGCCCAGGTTCAATTTATATTTTATGGCCAAATTGGCACGTTGCAAAGCAAGTGTTATATAGACCCCTCCTATTACCCTCAAACTTTTCGGGCACGCTTCCATACCTAAATCATTGACACATGATAATATTCAGCTCAATTTTCCTAGTAAATCTTTCTCAGGAAATTTCCAAAGTTTCTACCTCGAGAGAAGCTTTGTGAAGTAAGTACTAGCTAGGCTTACCCAAATGATCTGAAAATTTACCAGCGCATGACCATACCTATGCAACTTACCTACACCAATTTTTAGCTCATTTAATTCATCCAATCTCTCTCACTAGTTTTCCCAAGTTTTTGTCCATAGAAGAGCATTGTGAAGGAAGTACTACTTTGGCATGTCCAAATGGTATCAATTTTCTACAATGCTTTCCTATGCCCAAATAACCATCCTCCACTAAATTTCAGCTCAATCCATTCATTATTTTGAGCCCAGCTTCAACATTCATATTTTTGTCCAGTGTGGTACTTTGCAAAGCAAGTACCACCTAGGATCCTCCTTTTGAGCTAAAACTTTTTGAAGACATTCTCCTTAGTAGATTATCATTCTCAGCCAAAACTCATGCCCATTGGCCATGTGCATTTCCCATACAACTAATCAAACACTTGGCTGCTTATTCATGTTTGAGCATCGATCGGTCTCCTCGTGAGAATCTTATGTTGTGATTTTCTTCCTATCACCTACCTGGGGAGTACCCAACCCACTAGACATGCCTAGGCTGCCCAGACCACATGGCAACACCATGGTCACGCGGTGACCATGCAGCGGGCATGCGAGTTTACGTGCTCTAGAGTTGGGGGCCTCGGCCACCGCCCAAACCTCGATGTATCGCCACCAAACCATGTATTTATGATTAAATAGGTACTTATGTAACTAGAAATGATTTTTGGACAAAATAAATAGCAAACTATGAGGCAGCTACAGTTCAAATTTGACCCGCTTCCTCCTAAATCGGCGGGAATTTGTCTTTTTCACCAGAGGTGGATCAAAACTTTTGACACCCAACCATTTTGTCAATTGTGCATTATATATGTCCTAGTATTTTATAAAATTGATTAGGTCCAATTTTGCAACAAATATATGGTAGGTCCTTCACAAAAAAAATCATTTTGGGCACTCAGAAAAATGGAAAATGAATTTTTCGTGCAAAGAAAATGAAAACTTCCTTAGGCAACATTGTTTGGAATTCCAAGATGCGCCCTTGTGCACAATATGATATCATTTGAACAAACTATGCCATGAATGTGGCCATAAGATTGATCATTTGGCTTGAAAGCCATGAATCTTCACGCATGATAGCTCATTTCTGAGAACACTTTTTTAAAAGAATTGCCGTATTACAAGTTTATTATTTTTCCTAGGAACTTGGCCATATATAATGACATAATGCGAAGGTTTCCCAATTTTTTGATTTTTTGAACTTTTTATGCCCGTTTCAAAATGCGGTCAAAATGGCGGGAATGACCGTTCCTAGCTAGTGGTTGAATCTTGAATTTTTTGGTGTTTCTCTGATTAAATAGATACTTATGTACCTAGAAATGATTTTTGGAAAAAATAAAGAGCAAACTACGAGGTAGCTACAGTTCAAATTTGACGCGCTTCCTGCTGAATTGGCAGGAATTTGTCTTTTTCACGAGAGGTGGATCAAAACTTTTGACACCCAAACATTTGGTCAATTGTGCATTAAATATGTCCTAATATTTTATAAAATTGATTTGGTGCAATTTTGCAACAATTATTTGGGAGGTCCTTCAAAAAAAATCGTCCTTTTGGGCACTCAAAAAATGGAAAATGGTTTTTTTTGTCAAAAGAAAATGGAAACTTCCTTAGGCAACATTGTTTGCCATTCCAATATGCACCCTTGTGCACAATATGAGATCATTTGAACAAACTATGCCATGAATGTGGCCATAAGTATGATCATTTGGCTTGAAAGCCATTGATCTCCACCCGTGATAGCTCGTTTCTGAGAACACTTTTTTAAAATAATTGCCGTATTACAAGTTTGTTATTTTTCCTGGGAATTTGGCCACATATAATGACACTATGCGAAGGTTTTCTAATTTTTTTGATATTTTTGAATTTTTTATGCCCGTTTCAAAATGCGGTCAAAACGGCGGGAATGACCGTTCCTAGCTAGTGGTCGAATCTTGGAATTTTTTTGGTGTTTCTCTGATAAAATAGATACTTATGTACCTAGAAAAGATTTTTGGAAAAAATAAGCAAACTACAAGGCAGCTACAATTCAAATTTGACCCGCTTCTAGCTGAATCGGCAGAAATTTGTCTTTTTCACCAGAGGTGGATCGAATCTTTTGACACCCAACCATTTGTTCAATTGTGCATTAAACATGACCTAGTATTTTAGAAAAATGATTTGGTCCATTTTTACAACAATTATTCGGTAGTTCCTTCACAAAAAAACCTCATTTCGGACACTCGAAAAATGGGAAATGAATTTTCCATGCAAAGAAAATGAAAACTTCCTTAGGCAACATTGTTTGTCATTCCAATATGCACCCTTGTGCACAATATGAGATCATTTAAGCAAACTATGCCATCAATGTGGCCATAAGATTGATCATTTGGCTTGAAAGCCATTGTTCTCCACACGTGATAGCTCGTTTCTGAGAACACTTTTTTAAAATAATTGTCGTATTACAAGTTTATTATTTTTCCTGTGAACTTGACCACGTATAATGACACAATGCGAAGGTTTTCCAATTTTTTGATTTTTTTTGAATTTTTTATGCCCGTTTCAAAATGCGGTCAAAACGGCGGGAATGACCGTTCCTAGCTAGTGGTCGAATCTTGGAATTTTTTTGGTGTTTCTCTAATAAAATAGATACTTATGTACCTAGAAAATATTTTTGGAAAAAATAAAGAGCAAACTACAAGGCAGCTACAATTCAAATTTGACCCGCTTCTAGCTGAATCGGCGGAAATTTGTCTTTTTCACCAGAGGTGGATCGAATCTTTTGACACCCAACTATTTGGTCAATTGTGCATTAAACATGGACTAGTATTTTAGAAAATTGATTTAGTACAATTTTGCAACATTTATTTGGTAGTTCCTTCACAAAAAAACATCATTTCGGGCACTTGAAAAATGGGAAATGAATTTTCCGTGCAAAGAAAATGAAAACTTCCTTAGGCAACATTGTTTGTCATTCCAATATGCACCCTTGTGCACAATATGAAACCATTTGAACAAACTATGCCATGAATGTGGCCATAAGATTGATTATTTGACTTGAAAGCCATGAATCTTCACACACGATAGCTCATTTCTGAGAACATTTTTTTAAAACAATTGCCGTATTACAAGTTTGTTATTTTTCCTGTGAACTTGGCCACATATAATGACACAATGCGAAGGTTTCCTAATTTTTTGATTTTTTTTGAATTTTTTATGCCCGTTTCAAAATGCGGTCAAAACAACGGGAATGACCGTTCCTAGCCAGTGGTTTAATCTTGGAATTTTTTTGGTGTTTCTCTGATTAAATAGCTACTTTTATACCTAGAAATGATTTTTGGAAAAAATAAATAGCAAACTATGAGGTAGCCGCAGTTCAAATTTGACCCGCTTCCAGCTGAATCGGCGGTAATTTGTCTTTTTCCGGAGATGTGGATCAAAACTTTTTACACCCAACCATTTGGTCAATTGTGCATTAAATATGGCCTAGTATTTTAGAAAATGGATTTGGTACAATTTGGCAACAATTGTTTGGTAGGTCCTTCACAAAAAAACTCATTTTGGGCACTTGGAAAATGGAAAATGATTTTTTCGTCCAAAGAAAATGAAAATTTCCTTAGGCAACATTGTTTGCCATTCCAATATGCACCCTTGTGCATAATATGAGATCATTTGAACAAACTATGCATCTTCATATAAGAGGTGACCGGCGGAGGGGAACCACCGAAAGACGGCGCCAAAAGAGTCGGTTCTCTTAGCCAAAGAGATCTGCACTTTATTTTCAGCCGGTTACGACCTACTTAGATGGTCATGGACGTCACACACATGTACTCTATTTTTATTGGTTCAGAGGCATGTCACGCGGATCATGGATCGAGCACCGTCCGATCAACCCGGATCCAAGGGCAGCGCTCCCTCCTCACCTTCTCACCACACCTAGCCCAACAACCCATAGGCCACAGCCCGCACTCCTCCCTCGTCCCCCGCGAACCCTAGCGCTCCCCGATCCCTCCCACCTCCCCTCCCCTCGCCGCCACCCATCCCTCCCCTCGCTCTCCTCCCTCCCTCCCTCCCCTCCGGCAAGATCCAGCGTGCTCCAAGATCCCCATGCTCTGCTCCTTCCTCCCTCCCCTCCGGCAAGATCGAGGTAGATGCTCCCCATATCCATCTCGATCCACCTCCCCCTCGACTCTAGTCGCCTCCCTCAGCGCCACCCTCCCCGCCACCACCGCCGCATCCGCCAAGCCCAAGCCCGCGCCCAAGGTGTCGATCCGATGTCCCTTCTCCTCCCCCGGCACCGATCTTCAAATTACTTGCTTGTCTGATCCACTTTTTTTGGGTTGGATTTGCACCAGCAGGCGAGGTCCATGGACGACATCGACGACAAGGAGGAGGAGGAGGAGGAGGAGGATGACCAGGACATGCGCGACCCCACCCCCGAGCCCGACGAGCTGGACGAGGAGATCGTCGAGTCCGACCTCGAGCTCGACAACGATGGTGTCGTCCACCCCGACCACGACGACGCGCCATAGAAGGTCCTTCCCCTGCTCACCCCCATCTCTGTTACCTTGTTTCCATCGCTGCTCCGCTCTGCTCTGCTAGTGTAGATCCGCAGCCAAACTCCCATCGTAGCAAGCGGCCCCGTCGCGGGATCACAGTGGCCTGACCGGATGCAGGAAATGTGACAATTTCTGTTGGACCTTATACAGCACATGATGCTCTTTTCCTTTTTCCTTTATTAGTTCCTCAAGCTTAACTACCATGTTACTGTTCTAGGAGTAGTCTTAGTTGATGCTCAGAATTTAGTTGATGCTCAAAATTCTTCACAGTACTATATGCGCGCGCATGCGCCTCTCACCTTGACCGGCGCGCCAGGGCATGGCGCCACTGCATGGCATGGCAGCATGGCTGTTTTTGTTTCCTTGCATTTGTAGTACCACGACCACAACAATGGCCCTTTTATTACGTTGGCCAGTACCCAGTAGGTAGTAGAATATGAGCCTGTTGGCTGCGTATATATATAAAGCAGCTTGCGCCCGTCAAGATTTGCACTTGTTTTTTACACTCCTATAACCTATTGAATGAGGGGTAGTTTTATATGCAAGTGGGAACTGCACCGCATGCTAGTTATCAATAAAATGTTGAGATGCATGCGCGTCAAGATCGTGTGGTTGTTGGCGAGATCCACCGCACATATGTATGATGTATTATCGTTTGTTGACTGACATGACAATGACGACGCTGGATTGGAATGGATGCAGGTGGGTGGCCGAGGAGGACCACATCGTCAACTTCCCCACCGTGCGCCTCAAGGGAGGCATGCCCATCAGGGTCACCACCAAAGACTAGCTGTCTGTCAATCGGACCACCGTCCTTGATCAACTCCCCGTGGCAGTCAAGCCAGCCATGCATATACATGATGCTGCTACTACAAGTATGGTATCTTCCATAGCAAGGTTGAAAGGATCCTTAAAACAAGCTAGCTAGGCAACATCTGATCTGAGAGTACATAGTTATGGGCATGCATGTATAAGTGCTGTGGGGAAGGGTTAATTAGCCATGGAGTAGTTGCCAGTAACCTCTTTCTGTTTATGGAGTGTAAACAAAATAAGAGCCCACATACACTTGCATCTTTTCTGAACATTCAGCCCGTCCTGTTTAGTTGAACAAAGAAAAAATGCAAGGACACCAAAAGGTGTGTAGATACACAGATAACAAATATGTGGTTCCATACTAGTTGGAACACTTTTCGCTTAAATGATGTGCATGACAGATTTATCCAGCCGCTACACTTTACTGAACAGTTGTTTCCTAGACATGTTGGGTTTTTCAAACCTTCTCTTGGGAGTAATTATACTTGTTAACTGCTGTCCTTTTGCAAGAAAAAGAAAAGTTGCTGTCCTGAATGAATGTAAAAATACTATAACAAGCCCTTCTTTGTTGCATTTAGGGGCATTGCAAGGCACTGCAATTACCTCGGAGATCTACTCTTGGCGCTGATTAGCTACAGAACCAGAAGGCCATGCTGTATTGTTATTGTAGACCGTGATGATCATGCAGAACTAAATGGCAAGTTCTTCTTTACATTGTCCTTTGATATCCAGTTTTGAATTGAAGTTGCATCGATCTCTAGCTTTGACACCGTGTTGTGATCTAATCTGGTGCGTGCAGGCGCTGCAGGCCAAGGACCTGACCGAGATGTTCCCGGTGGTGGACGCAGAAGCGGCGCCCATGGAGGACGCACCTCCACCACTGCTCCGACGCCAACCAGGTCTTCTTACCTTTAGTTTCTTCTTCTTCCCTTACCCTCCATTCCTTTGACTGAGATGTGATGTGGTTTCCTGCCATGAATGAGCAGTTGTCGCCAGATGGATGTAGGACGACCGACCATGGATAAGCAGCAGCAGCACCCCCATGGTGAGCCCCTCCACCCAATTGTTCCCCTCTGCTTTCTGTGATGCTAGAGTTTGGCCTCGGTTCCATGGCTGATTACTTATTGTACGCCACGTCGAGGACCGAGTGTTTGAGCTGATTTGTGTTGTTGGTGGTCATCTAGCTACTGATTTTCTGCTGCAAGTTAGAATGCCTACTGTTCTGTGCTGTAGAAGACTACTAAATTATCTTGTTTGCATCCCTTTGATGTCATGTATGCTACTGATTTGTTGCAGGTAATTAGAATACTGTAGATTCAGTACTAACATGGCATAATCCATTGGAATAAATTAGATGGGAATATATCTAGTTTGTTAGTATAAATCTGATTAGTATGTTTGCTGCCATTTTGTATAAATTAGATGGGAATAAATTAGATGGGCATAATCTATAAGAAGCCCTAATTGAACGAATCAATCTGATTAGTATGTTTGCTGCCATTTTGTTAGTCTGCAGAAGCATATCAAGTTTGTTAGTCAGCCACTTTTTTGCTAGAACCATAAATCCTGATGCATGCTGATTATGGTCTGGTCTGTTAAATCTGTTCTGCTGTTGCTTAAAATTTGACTGGATTCTGAATGTGTATCTGCTGGTGTGTATCTGTTGTTACCTGGATTTTGAATGAACATGTCAGTATACTATATACCCAAAAAAACATGCTTACAGTTCTTTTCATTTCTATGATCAATTTAGTTAGAGTTGCACATGTCAGTATACTCTATACCAAAAAAAAATCCTAGCTAGTGAGAACATTTGTCACTCCATGAACACATACTGGTTAGTGTTAGTCATACTATTTATCTACATGGCATTTGATGTCAATTCTTGCTTATAAGTTATTGGATCACTCCATGAACACATTCTGATTCTTATATTTTCATTCTTATACTTTGCACAGGTGAAGTGTGAATCCAAGGCCGAAGCTGTGAATCATATCAACAAAGAGGGGCATATTATGTGTTGTAATTGTACGCATATCTGGGTTGTAGTACACTGAATTGTAATAGACTAATGTAGTCTTGTTTTGGATGAATTTCATTTGCTCTCTAGTCTGTTCAAAACAATGATTGTGTATGTGATTTGAATACCCGTGAAATGGAAACCTGACAAGAGGGTCCAAGTTATAATGGTTGTTTGACAAATTTCGAAATTTCTGACATGTGGGACATATTTTGAGATAAGCATGACATGTGCGGCTCGCTTACTAGTGGTACCCCAATGTATAATGGCTGAAAATAGAAAAATCAATGGACTAAAAAGGCTACGGCCCAAAAATAAAATGGCTTAAATGTTGGGCCTGGCCCATGTAGTTGACCAAAATTAATCAAGAAAAAATATATAAAAAGGCCGAATTGTTGGGCTAGGCCCATGTAGAAAACCGAATTGGACCGGGCTGAATCTTGTGCCACATCAGCTTGCCACGCTGGATGCCTACGTGGCCTGGGGAGGTTGCTAGTGATCAAAACACCACAATAGACGTATTTTGGTCATAAACGTCTTCGACCATTCCAGAAGAAAGGTCGCTATAGTCAGTTTATGACCGCCAGCTTTTGACCTTCTGTTTTTTGTCACAAAAAGGTCGCAAATGAAAAACCATGACCTTTCAGTGACCAATAGTGGTGGTCACAAGTTGACATATTTCTTGTAGTGACCTTGCGTGCCAACATGCTATTAAAATGGTTGTGATGTGGTATGCTAGGGTGGTATCCTCTTTTGAACGATTCGAGTGGCTTGACTTGGCACATGTTCACACATGTAGTTGAAACAAAATCAACATAGCCTCTACGATATTTATGTTCATGGTGCATTATATCCTACTCATACTTGCATTCGGTGTTGATTAATTTTAATGCATGTTCATGACTGTTGTCACTCTCTAGCTGGTCGCTTCCCAGTCTTTTTCTAGCCTTCACCTGTACTAAGCGGGAATACTTCTTATGCCTCCAATCCCACAAACCCCAAAGTTGTTCCATATGAGTCCACCATACCTACCTATATACGGTATCTACCTGTCGTTCCAAGTAAATTTGTATGTGCCAAACTCTAAACCTTCAAATAAATATCATGTTTTGTATGCTTGAATAGCTCATGTATCAACTAGGGTTGTCTGCATCTTCCATGTTAGGCGGGTTATTCTCAAGAGGAGTGGACTCCGCTCCTCACTCACGAGAAAATGGCTGGTCACTGGGATGCCTGCTACCTCTTGAGCACTTGCGTTGGTTTTCCCTTGAAGAGGAAAGGGTGGTGCAGCAAAGTAGCGTAAGTATTTCTCTCAATTTTTGAGAACCAAGGTATCAATCCAGTATGAGGCTACGCACGAGTCCCTTGCACCTACACAAAACAAATAAATCCTCGCAACCAACGCGATAAGGGGTTGTCAATCCCTACACGGTCACTTACGAGAGTGAGATCTGATAGATATGATAAGATAATATTTTTGGTATTTTTATGATAAAGATGCAAAGTAAAATAAAAGAAATGAAAGTAACTAAGCATTGGAAGATTAATATGATGAAGATAGACTCGGGGGCCATAGGTTTCACTGGTGGCTTCTCTCAAGAGCATAAGTATTTTATGGTGGGTGAACAAATTACTGTTGAGCAATTGATAGAATTGAGCATAGTTATGAGAATATCTAGGTATGATCATGTATATAGGCATCACGTCCAAGACAAGTAGACCGACTCCTGCCTGCATCTACTACTATTACTCCACACATCGACCGCTATCCAGCATGCATCTAGAGTATTAAGTTCATAAGAACAGAGTAACGCCTTAACAAGATGACATGATGTAGAGGGATAAACTCATGCAATATGATCAAAACACCATCTTGTTATTCTCGATGGCAACAATACAATACATGCCTTGCTTCCCCTACTGTCACTGGGAAAGGACACTGCAAGATGGAACCCAAAGCTAAGCACTTCTCCCATTGCAAGAAAGATCAATCTAGTAGGCCAAACCAAACTGAGAATTCGAAGAAACTTGCAAAGCTAACCAATCATACATCAAAAAATTCAGAGAAGATTCAAACATTGTTCATAGATAAACTTGATCATAAACCCACAATTCATCGGTCTCAACAAACACACCGCGAAAACAAGATTACATCGAATAGATCTCCACAAGAGAGGGGTAGAACTTTGTATTGAGATCCAAAAAGAGAGAAGAAGCCATCTAGCTAATAACTATGGACCCGAAGGTCTGAGGTAAACTACTCACACTTCATCGTAGAGGCTATGGTGTTGATGTAGAAGCCCTCCGTGATCGATGCCCCCTCCGGCGAAGCTCCGGAACAGGCCCCAAGATGGGATCTCGTGGATACAGAAAGTTATGGCAGTGGAATTAGGGTTTTGGCTCAGTATCTGATCGTTTGGGGGTACGTAGGTATATATAAGAGGAAGAAGTACGTCGGTGGGCAACAGGGGGCCCACGAGGGTGGAGGGCGCGCCTGGGGGGTAGGCGCGCCCCCCTACCTCGTGGCCTCCCTGTTGATTGCTTGACGTAGGGTCCAAGTCTCCTGGATCTTGTTTGTTCCAAAAATCACGTTCCCGAAGGTTTCATTCCATTTGGACTCCGTTTGATATTCTTTTTTTTCGAAACCCTAAAATAGGCAAAAAAAATAACAATTCTGGCTCGGCCTCTGGTTAATAGGTTAGTCCCAAAAATAATATAAAAGTGGATAATAAAGCCCAATAATGTCCAAGACAATAGATAATATAGCATGGAGCAATCAAAAATTATAGATACGTTAGAGACGTATCAATGCCCAGTCCCATGGTTTATGCAAATCAAATCAAAATAATTGCAAACAAAAACTCCCCCTAAGACTATTGTTAGTTGGAGGCACTCGTTGTTTCGAGCAAGCCATGGATTGATGCTTGTTGGTGGAGGGGGAGTATAAACTTTAACATTCTGTTTGGGAACCGCCTATAATGTGTGTAGCATGGAAGATATAGCCATCTCTTGGTTGTTATGTTAACAATGAAAGTATACCGCTCAAAATATTATTCACCTCTATTTCAAAACCGAGCTCTAGCACCTCTATAAATCCCTGCTTCCCTCTGCGAAGGGCCTATCTATTTACTTTTATGTTGAGTCATCATCCTCTTATTAAAAAGCACCAGTTGGAGAGCACCGCTGTCATTTGCATTCATTACTGTTAGTTTACATTGAGTATGACTTGACTAGATCTCTTTTACCATGAATTACAATGTCTAGTCAGTCCTTGATCTTTAAAGGTGCTCTGCATTTATGTTTTGCAGTCTCAGAAAGGGCTTGCGAGATACCATCTTGTTATATCGTATGATGATTGTTTTGAGAAAGTGTTGTCATCCAAGATTTATTATTATTGCTCGCTAGTTGATTATGCCATTGATATGAGTAAACATGAGACCTATGCATTATTGTGAATATGGTTAGTTCATAATCTTTGCTGAAAACTTGAATGCTGGCTTTACATATTTACAACAACAAGAGCAGACAGAGTTTGTAAAAGTTTTCTTTATCACTTTCAGTTTATCAACTGAATTGCTAGAGGACAAGCAAAGATTTAAGCTTGGGGGAGATGATACGTCTCCATCGTATCTACTTTTCCAAACACTTTTGCCCTTGTTTTGGACTCTAACTTGCATGATTTGAATGGAACTAACCCGGACTGACGCTATTTTCAGCATAATTGCCATGGTGTTATTTATGTGCAGAAACAAAAGTTCTCAGAATGACCTGAAACTTCACGTAAAAAATCCTTGCAAAAGATGAATACCAGGGGGCACACACCCTAGCCACGAGGGTGGGGGCGCACCTACACCCGTGGGCGCGCCCCCTACCTCGTGGGCCCCCTGAAGCTCCTCCGACCTCAACTCCAACTCTATATATTCATGTTCGGAGAGAAAAAATCAAGGAGAAGGATTCATCGCGTTTTATGATACGGAGCCGCCGTCAAGCCCTAAAATCTCTTGGTAGGGCTGATCTGGAGTCCGTTCGGGGCTCCGGAGAAGGGAATCCGTCGCATCGTCATCATCAACCATCCTCCATCACCAATTTCATAATGCTCATCACCGTGCATGAGTAATTCCAACGTAGGCTTGCTGGACGGTGATGGGTTGGATGAGATTTATCATGTAATCGAGTTAGTTTTGTTAGGGTTTGATCCCTAGTAACCACTATGTTCTGAGATTGATGTTGCTATGACTTTACTATGCTTAATGCTTGTCACTAGGGCCCGGGTGCCATGATTTCAGATCTGAACCTATTATGTTTTTGTCAATATATGAGAGTTCTTGATCCTATCTTGCAAGTCTATAGTCACCTACTATGTGTTATGATCCGGCAACCCCGAAGTGACAATAATCGGGACCACTCCCGGTGATGACCATAGTTTGAGGAGTTCATGTATTCACTATGTGTTAATGCTTTGGTCCGGTACTCTATTAAAAGGAGGCCTTAATATCCCTTAGTTTCCATTAGGACCCCGCTGCCACGGGAGGGTAGGACAAAAGATGTCATGCAAGTTCTTTTTCATAAGCACGTACGACTATATTCGGAATACATGCCTACATTACATTGATGAATTGGAGCTAGTTCTGTGTCACCCTAGATTCTGACTGTTATATGATGAACCGCATCCGGCATAATTCTCTATCACCGATCCATTGCCTACGAGCTTTCCATATATTGTTCTTCGCTTATTTACTTTTCCGTTGCTATTTCTATCATCACTAAAAAATACCAAAAACATTACTTTTGCTATCGTTACCTTTTGCTACCATTACCACTACTATCATATTACTTTGCTACTAAACACTTTGCTGCAGATATTAAGTTTCTAGGTGTGGTTGAATTGACAACTCAGCTGCTAATACTTGATATTATTCTTTGGCTCCCCTTGTGTCGAATCAATAAATTTGGGTTGAATACTCTACCTCGAAAACTATTGCGATCCCATATACTTGTGGGTTATCAATGTCTCCTTAGTAAGTGGCTGTTTAAGCTTTCTGTCGAGACGAAGGCCACATGGGCTCAGATCTTGCGTAACAAGTACCTTCACTCTAGAACCTTGTCCCAGGTGACAGTGAGGCCGGCTGATTCGCGTTTTTGGAAAGGATTGAGAAGAGTTAGACCACTCTTTTTCAATAGGACAAGGTTCATAGTTGGCAATGGTACCGCTACAAGGTTTTGGGAGGATACATGGCTAGGGGAGATGCCCCTCGCACTCCAATATCCTTCTTTATATAACATTGTTCAACGTAGAGACGCTTACGTTGCAACAGTGTTGCAGTCCACTCCGCTCAATATTCAATTTCGGAGGACGCTAGTGGGAAACCGTTGGGAAGCCTGGTTCAATCTTGTGACAAGATTGATGGATATTCAGCTGTCTCAACAGCTCGATCAGTTATGCTGGAAACTAACTAAGAATGGAGAGTTCTCGGTTAAATCCATGTATTTGGATGTTATTAAATCTAGCGTGATTCCTAGATCGAAACATGTTTGGAAAGTTAAAGTACCTTTGAAAATTAAAGTGCTTGTGTGGTTTGTGCATAAACAAGTTATTTTAACTAAGGATAATTTGGCAAAACGCAATTGGAGAGGATCTACAAGATGTAGCTTCTGCGACCAACATGAATCAATCAAACACCTCTTTCTTGATTGTCCTCTGGCAAAAATTATGTGGCGGTCGGTTCACATAGCTTTTAACATTACTCCTCTGAATTCTATCAACATGTTATTTGGGACGTGGCTTGATGGGATAGATTCCGATACAGCGAGACAAATTCATGTAGGAGTATGTGCTTTATTATGGGCAGTCTGGAACTGCAGAAATGATTTGGTCTTTAATAGAACATCAAATATTCATTTTTTGCAGGTTATCTTCAGAGCCACTGTGTTGATCCGTATGTGGTCGCTACTCACTCCGACGGAGGCCAGGGAGCGTTTGGTGGCTGGCTCTACCCGATGAAAGATGGTAGCACGGGATATTTTCAACCGGTTTGGATGACGGTTATGTAATAGGATAGGCATTTAGTGTTCCTACCTTTTTATGCCAGCCGGTTGTGACTTTTCTACTATTATTTAGCTCTTTGTGAGCCTTTTTTTCTTCCTTGTTTGAGACTTGGAGACTTATATTGAACCTTTAGCTTTTTAATAATATTGGTCGTATGCATCGTTCTGATGCAGAGACTGAGGCAAACCCCCGTTTCGGCAAAAAAAGAAAAAAACATATAGGTCACGCTAGGTGTTGCCTGGGGTACAAATCATGAGGACTAGGAACAAGATGCACACCAGGAACACCACCTTGTGATGCGAAAGAATTTGAGCCAACACCGAGACGAAGTCGGGCGCAGGGTCCCCGACCAGGGTCATCTACAATGGGGTCATACATGGAGATCGTGTATTCAGAACTGATACCTTGTCTTATCACCCTAATGTGTATTTATTCCGGAGGTAAATACATGAGCAGTCATAAAATTTACACGTGACGATCAGTTTGATGCATAAACTTGTAAAATACATGTTTTTAGTTATCAAACTTGCGTGGACGTGCAAATACGGTGCTTTCTATCGTAGCTGGGCGTATTACATGCATGCACGGCGTGCCAACATTACATGGGCCCTCGTGTCAAAAAAAACATTACATGGGCCCGCTGTCAGTGGCTGAGGAGGTGAGTAATCCGCATGCATTTTTTTTTCAGAAAGCACCAATATTACATGGGCCCGCTGTTAGTGGCTGAGGAGGTAAGTAATCCGCATGCATTTTTTTTCAGAAAGCACCCTTGCATTTCATTTTTTTACACAGTAAATTCTGAAATAAAACGGAAAAAAAGATGGATCGGTATGGATGGGATTCGACCACACCTGCAATTCGCATGCATATTGCCCGCCAATCGGCTAATTGACGTTTGACGTTTGACGTCTAACATGCACAATTAGCTTTATATATAAGGACCGTTCTAATTAAAATAGAAATCAAAACCAGAAAAGCCCCGGTTCGAACCATCCGGCCACAATGACATATGAAAAGATAAACATAATTTATTTTATGTAATTTGCTTTTGTTTTTCTATGTAAGAAAACAACTTATATTCTAGATAAATTTTTTGGACAGATTGACCAGATTTGTCTATTGAATTTGAGTATTTTCCGGAATGATTGCATGCATTTTTTACGGACAAATCAACCAATTTCCGTTAGAGTATCTGTAGTAGACCCCTTATATGCGGATCCTTATAGTGTGTTTACAGTTGTTCGGACAACTTTTTGGCGCAAAACCGTAAACTGGCGATTATTTTATGGGTCGGCGCGATGTGAGGCATTTGCTAGAGATGCGCTTAGAATTCAAAAAAATACATTAGAAAATGTAGATAAAACAAAATATAGTGCAGAATGAATGTATGTTTGCGGGCAAATCAACTAATTTTTTGTTTGAAATCAAATACTTTTAAATGAAAAAACCTAGATAAAATAAATTGTACTTTAGAATGAATGTAAATAATTTCCTTTGGACAAATCAAAAGAAATTTCTGTTTAAATTCGAATAACTTTAAACTTAAAAATCTTGATTAAAGAAAATATAGGTCAGAATGAATGTACATATTTTTTTGACAAATCAACCTTTTTTAAGAATTTGAATAACCCAAACAAAAGATAATATAGTCCATAATGCATGTACATAAATTTCTTTCGAACAAATCAACAGAATTTTGTTTGAATTCGAATAATTTTAAATTGGAAAACTAGATTGAAAAATATAGGCTAGAATTAATGTACGTAAATTTTTCAGACAAGTCAACTAAAAATTTGCTTGAATTCTAATAATTTTAATTTACAAAATCTAAAAAGCAAAATATAGTGCAGAATGAATGTCCATCATTTCCTTTCAGACAAATCAGCGGAAAATATGTTCAAATTTTAATAATTTAAATTTGAAAATGTTGAGAAAAGAAAATATAATTCTAGATGCGTACCTTTATTTAGCCTAAAGGATCTACACATTGATAGTCCGTGTAAACAACAACGGTGGTGTGGTTATTACTCTAGCGCTGTTACAGCTAGTCGATGGTTCGAACTTCCTTAGACCTATTTTCTAGTCCAAATTATTCACAACGCACACTGACGGGCAGGACCTAGCAGAATACTATTTAACATTACCTATGTTGGAGGGCTTTTGTACGAAGTTTTAAAAAAACTTGAGGGTGTTTCTATAAAAAATATCACATGCACAACGCTTCAGCCACTGACAATGGGCCCCGGCCACGCTGGCATGCCATGTAGGCAGTGAATACATCCGTGTACAGGAAATGTGATCGTATTTGCACGTCCACGCAAGTTTGATGACCAGAAACACGTATTTTGCAAGTTTATGCACTAAACTGATCGTCGCGTGCAAGTTCTATGACTCCCGGTGTATTTACCTCTTTATTCCCAGTGCTACATAATCCTATGTACCACCGCATAGATACATTTTTATATTTTTAAGTACATATATAGCTACCTTTTATGTGAGGTTACAGTGGCATAATCATTGAGAAGCATCTATCTGCTCCGACATATATAGTCCACAATGTTCTATTGGTCATGAAGTCAAGGAAGGTAAAGGGGTTGTCATGGCGGCATGTGCTGGCTTGCTCAGTCATTATAAGGATCATTTGAGCCTCTGCAATCGTTTACTCTGAGCAAAAATCAAGAGGAGAAGAACCTGGACAACCTTCGAGCGCTTGAAAGCTCGCCCTCCTTGAGGCACATACCGTTTATATCCTTGTGGATACCAATATAACATCAATAGTAACAAACGATGGGGCGACACATTACGACCAGATCTTCACTTTAAGGGCATATTTGATTTGGAAGATATCTAACAGAAGTTTATATGATAGAATTTGGATGCATTTTTTATGTGGGTCCGTTGATTTCTACGGATTTTCGTTACGGATTATTGCATACCATATTTCATAATTTTCTGTTGACTCAGATTCCTGGAAAGACTACTTCAATTTTCCTTCATCGTAACTAATATTGGCACAAATTCAATCACATTGAACTCATGAGATATGACAATGCAAGTTTAAAGTTTTTCCTATTTATTCATGTTTTTAATCCGATGGATCTTGAACTTGTTAAAAGATCGTTTGCAAGGATTAATTTGCAAAGATAATCCAATATTCCAATGTTGGCCACAAATCCTCCAGCGTGCATGGTTTTTGGCCCAAGGTTGCAGTTCTTGTAGAGCAATTATGTGAGCATCCTTCTTTGATAGTCAAGAGAAGTGCATATTTCAACCCAGTACTTTTGCCCTAGTCTAATTTATAACCCCGAACTTCAATACCGTCTAAATTACAACCCCCAACTCTCAGAACCGGTCAGGATTTAACCCTTCTCTCTTTGTTGACCGATTTTGACCTAGTTAACTGGTTTTGACCCTTGACTAGTGAACAGTAAATTAAAATAAATAAATAAAAGTTAAAAAAATCAAAAAATATTTTCTTTTTCTCCACAAAGTGAACAATAATTTCAAAAAGAATTAGTGGAACAAAAGTAAAATTTCAAAAAATAATTTTGATTTTTACTGGCTGAACAGTAAATTCAAAAAATACCAAATATTCAAAAAAAATCTGATTTTTTTACATGGAATATGTGTTAATGTGTGAGGTTCGTGCGAATTTGCATCGCGTTCGGATATCTGAGTAGCTCTCAGCCAAAACAACAAAATCAGTCCGAATAATGCATGAATAGTTAAATGTTTCACGGACCCCACATTTGTCTTTTTTTAGAGCTACTCAAATATCCAAACAAGCTTAAAAATTTGTAACTTTTTTAAATTACGGCACCGTGCGACAAGAATATAAAAAGATTTTTTTAATTTACTGCTCACCTAGTCAACGGGTCTAAACCGTAAGAGGTAGAGAAGGGTTGAATCCTGACTGGTTTTGAGAGTTGGGGTTGTAGTTTAGACGGTATTGAAGTTTGGGATTGTAAATTAGACTAAAGTAAGAGTTCAGAGTTGAAATATGCACTTCTCTCTTGATATTCTGAACAATGTTGCAGCTCTTATTATACCAGAGCTCACTGATTGACTGGCTGAGTGAGTACATGAGCTCACTTTTTTTATAGGTAAGCAACGAAATTCACTTGCAAACATAAGTGTGCCAGGATCAGCTCGTTTTGAGTCTCAAAGCGCCTAAGAAACGGCCCAGCCCATACGCATATGTAGCTGTGTTGTATGCCCGGAACCGGAAGTATGACCTAGATTACCGATCTTCTGCTATAATTATGGGGAATGTGGACACTGGCACGAGGAGTGCGGTGATGGAGTTCATGATGAAACAAAGTTCGAGTGGGGTGATTTTGTTCTGGCAGAAGGTACCCGATTCAGGCAAGCTGGGAGAGGTGGTTATGGTTTTCAGAGAGGACGAGGTGGTCCGAGACCCGCGGGAGGAAGAGGTCGGGGAGAGAGCAATATGATCCAACCCAGAGTTGGCGTTTCAATGCGCATCAGAATGTGGCCCGTCGATATGATGATGGGGCAGGTGCTGAACATACTCAAGACGAGACTGTAACGGGCGAACCAAGAGTGATCATTGAAGCCCCAAGCACAAGTGCGCCAGGGGGACAGGTGGGGAACAATAAGAGGCAATCTACTGAAAATAATCTGCTCCCAGTTCAACTCACCAATGACAGGGTGGAAGGAGTAGTGAATGATACATCCTCGGCCCTTGTGGTGACAAAACATCCCACCGGTGTGCCTCCGCTACCACCAGTCTATGTTTCTCCAAGGAAAGTAGTGAAGAGGACTAAAAAGGAAGATGGCAGGACAGGGGCTCTGTTCCTGCAACAGGCGACCACAGAGGTGATGGCGAGCAAGGAAGCAGGAACAGGGAAGGATAAATCGATTGGCAATACAGTTTTGGCGGGCTCCTCCGAGGAGTGCCGCCGACCCCAATGAGTCTCCTATGTTGGAATTGTCGTGGTGTGGGTAATCCCACGACAGTTCACAAGCTTCGCACTTTCGCGAAGAAGTTTACCCCGACCGTACTTTGTATTGTTGAAACACAAATTGATAGGGTACGTGTCGAGAATTTAAAAAGGAGAGCTAGGCTACAATGAGAGTTATGCTGTTTCTAGTGATGGTAGAAGTGGAGGTCTGGGTTTGTACTGGAATGATGAAATAAATTTGCAAGTTTCGGGCTACTCAAAATATCATATAGATGTTATGGTTAACAATGCAGGGGCTACTCCGTGGAGGTTGACGTGCATATATGGAGAGGCCCAGGTACAAGAACGATACAAAACTTGGGATAAAATGAGGGAACTGGCAGGACTTTCTAATGTTCCATGGGTTCTCCTTGGAGATTTTAATGAAGTGCTGCATGCGAGAGAGCACGATGGGATTGGAAGAAGGAGCCAGAATCAGATCGATCTGTTCAGGCAGGCTGTTGATGACTGTGCTCTGATTGATTTAGGGTACACTGGCATAAGTTGGACTTTTGAGAAAAAGGTAACTGGAGGATCGTTTACTAGGGTCAGGCTGGATCGAGCGCTCGCGTGTGCTGCATGGCGTGGTGCATTTCCCCAGGCTACAGTGGAACATATCAACGCTGTGGCATCTGATCACAATCCCATTATTTTAAGCCTGCATGCAACTAATGATGATTCAATGATTGCACGTACCTTTAGATATGAATGCATGTGGGAGACACATGCAGAGTTGCAGAATGTTGTGCGGGATTCACGGACAGCGACAGCTGACGGTGATGGAGATGATTCGGTGACAGGTATCTCAGACAAGCTACGCCAATTGTCGGGATCGTTGCAGGCCTGGGATCGCACAACTTTTGGCAGTGTCCGAAGAGGAATTAAAAAATTAAAGAGGGAGCTAGATATCTTGCGGGCGGTTCCAGGCAGGGTGGAACCATCGGAACGCGAGAAGGAGATTAAAAATGAACTGGTGGAGCTTTATAAGAGAGAGGAGCTGATGTGGAAACAAAGAGCACGTCTAGAGTGGCTCCGAGCCGGGGACAAGAACTCACAATATTTTCACATGAGGGAAAATTTGAGGTGAGTAAAAAATAGAATAAAAGAGCTGATTAGGCCAGATGGGAGCCGAACAGAAAATAAACAAGAGATGAAGGAGATGACAAAGGCGTTTTATAACGCCCTATATACTTCTGAAGGTACAGAGAATATGCAAGAGGTGCTTAATGCAGTCCCACGCAAAGTGACCCGCCAAATAAATGAAGTGTTGAATGCTCCTTACAAAGAGAATGAAGTAAAAACTGCGTTGTTTCAGATGGCACCTCAGAAGGCTCCGGGGCCGGATGGATTCCCGGCACAATTTTTCCAGAAACATTGGGACATTTGCTCGGTCGAGGTGACCAAAGTGGTTCTCAGAATTGTGGAAGGGGTGGAAAGTGCTCGTGATATCAACAATACCGTCTTGGTTTTAATTCCCAAGGTAATAAAAAACCCCACACTCCTTACGCAGTTCCGTCCCATCAGCCTATGCAATGTTCTGTATAAAATTGCATCCAAAGTTATTGCTAACCGACTGAAGAGTGCTCTGCCAGACATAATCTCTGAAGAGCAATCAGCTTTTGTACCGGGACGCCTTATTACTGATAACATAATTGCTGCATATGAATGTTTGCATTTCATGAAGCGAAATAAGGCACAAAAACACAGGCATTGTGCACTAAAGCTAGACATGATGAAGGCCTATGATAGAGTTGAATGGAGTTATCTGAAGGAAATCATGCTAAAGCTTGGGTTCACGAGAAGATGGGTGAATATAGTCATGGGTATGGTCACCTCAGTCTCGTTCTCGGTTCTTTTTAATGGTGAGAAGTTAGAAGAATTTGAGCCTACTCGTGGTATTCGACAAGGGGATCCTATATCACCTTACCTCTTTTTGCTAGCAGCAGAGGGCCTTTCGTGCCTCTTAAAAACCAAAGTTCAGTCATCTAATCTAGATGGAATACAAGTGGCTTCATCAGCTCCGTTGGTGAACCATTTGTTGTTTGCAGATGACAGCCTGCTGTTTTTTAAAGCAAATGTTGAGGGAGCGGATGAGGTTTCTCTTTTGTTGGAAACATATGCAAGGGCATCTGGCCAGAGAATAAACAAGGATAAGTGTTCACTTTTCTGTAGCAAAGGTTGTCCAGAGTCTATAAGAGCTGCTATAAAAACTTCCTTGCAAATCCCTAATGAGCAGCTAAATGAAAAATATCTTGGTATGCCCTCTGATGTAGGGAGTGCAAAGAATGGTGCTTTCAAGTTTTTAAAAGATAGGTTGTGGAATAAGATACAAGGGTGGATGGAGAAACTACTTTCCGCTGCAGGGAAGGAGGTGCTTATAAAATCAGTAGCCCAAGCTATTCCGGTGTATTCAATGTCTTGTTTCAAGCTTCCGAGAGGTTTAAGCCAACAATTAACATCAATGATTAAAGCTTTTTGGTGGGGAAGTAAGCAGGGCCAGAGGAAACCTTATTGGGTATCATGGGACACTATGAGCATGCCGAAGTATATGGGGGGGCTTGGCTTCCGTGATTTTGAAATTTTCAACTTGGCACTCCTTGCAAGGCAAGCTTGGAGAGTTCTGGAAAACCCTAGTTCACTAAGTGCACGGATTCTCAAAGCCGTATACTATCCGGATGGGGAGATTCTGACAGCAGATCTAGGCGGGCATCCATCCCAGATTTGGAGAGGCTTGATAGAGGGTCGTGACATCCTGAAGATCGGTCTCGTCCGAAGGATTGGTAATGGAAATACAAGTCATATTTGGGGTATGAACTGGCTACCCAGGAAGGAAAATATGAAGCCCATCGTTTCTTTAAGAGCTGATCCACCGATGATGGTGGCGGAGTTAATTGACCGGGATAACGCATGTTGGAACGCAGCGTTGCTTGCTGAGGTTTTCCTTCCATATGATATAGCAGCGATCCTGAAAGTGCCGATCTGTACAAGGAATATGGATGATTTTTGGTCTTGGGGTTTTGAAAAAAGTGGAATCTTCTCTGTCCGTTCGGCTTACAGGATGATTGTGGATATAAAACGAAGGCGGGAAGACTGGTTGGAAGGAAGAGGGGGATCCTCTAATACGACAGCAAATGAGAAGGCCTAGGATACTTTATGGAGAGTCCAAGTCCCGGCGAAGCTCAAAAACTTCCTCTGGAGATTGGCCAAAAATTCGCTTCCCACCGAGGATGTTCGCATGGATAGGAATATGTCACAACATGATCAGTGTTATGTATGTGGAGCCCAAGACTCTTGGAGACATAGCCTGCTTGAGTGTACAATGGCACGATGTGTCTGGTCTCTTGTAGACCATGATTTGCTAGACCATGTGATCGCTACAACAGAGCCTTCAGCAAGAGCCTGGTTATTTTTCATGATGGAGACACTGGCCCGTGAAAAACTAATACGGATGACAGTCACAATGTGGGCAATTTGGTATGCTCGAAGACAGCTTATCCACGAGGGGATACATCAGAGCCCATACGAGACACACAGGTTCGTGCTTAGCTTTATAGCTGATTTGGATCAGCTAGCGCCGGTGGAAGAGACACAAATAAGCACAAACCAGCCACATGCCAGGCAAGGTTTTAGATGGATTCCACTGGGAGAGGGATGTGTGAAGATCAACGTGGATGCTGGAGTTTCAGAAGGAACGAATATGGGAACAGCAGCAGCGTTATGTCGCGACAGGGACGGGACTTATCTGGGCTCCTCCATGCTAGTATTTGAAGGGCTAACGGATCCCACGACGCTGGAAGCAATCGCATGTAGGGAGGGCATGGCGCTGGCTCTGGACTTGGGAGTGAACCATCTACAGATAGCTTCGGACTGCAAGCAGGTTATAAACCACATTCATCAAAGAGCTGGAGGAGACCATGGCAGTATTGTCCGAGAAATTTTACAAACTTCTACCTTATTTACCGCTTGTAATTTTCTTTTTGAATCTCGAGAGTCAAACTATGAGGCTCATAGACTAGCTAGAATTGGCATTTCGCTCCCTGCTGGAAGGCATTTGTGATTGGGCACCCAGCATGACCCAATTGTAATCCCTATGAACATCTTAGCCGATCAATAAAGTCTCGGCGGGGTTTTGTCTCAAAAAAAAAAAGGAAGTATGACCTAGATCCACTCCAACCCCCACTCCTCCTCTACCACTGCTCTCGCCTTGCTCCGGAGCGCCCATGGCGGAGGCGGCGCCGCTCCTCCCTGGCCTCCCCAATGACATCACCATCTGGGAGATCCTGCTCCGCCTCACCCCCAAACCCCTCCTCCGCTGCCGCGCCGTATGCCCCGCCTGGCGCCGCGCCACCTCCGACCGCGACTTCCTCCTCGCCCACCACGTCCGCCAGCCCGCCCTCCCCCTCCTCTACGGCGACACTGACGACCTATTGTCCATGGACATCATCACCTGCGACAACCGGGCAGCCGACAAGCTCCAGTCCCCGTCGCGCGATTTGACGACGCCTCTTGCTTCATTCCGGTGGCCTGCTGTGACGGCCTCCTCGTCTTACGCACCTATAGTAAGAGGGGTGAGAGGCGCCTCTCCATCTGCAACCCGGCCACTCGTCAGTATGCTCCCCTCCACCAGCTTCGTGGCTTCAAGCTCTTGGGGATATACCCACACGGCCCTACCGGCGACTACCGACTGTTGCTCTACCTGAAAGCTGATGCTCAATGTGGCACCTATGTCTTCACATTAGGCTCTGGCCTGCCGCCGAGGCACATAAGGGGCCCTGACGCCAAGGAATTGGAATTGATAAACTCCCGTGGATCTCTCCTTTTCCATGGTAGCTTGCATTGGCACGCAGACAACCTGATAATGGTATTTGACACCACCGCTGAGTCGTTCCGGCAGATGCACTCTCCGATTGTTTCTGGCCATGTCATTGCTGGCCTGTTTGAGATGGGTGACATGCTTGCCATGTTCAGCCTTAATGACGAAGAGACCATTGTTGATATCTGGGTGATGCGGGACTATCAAGGCCAAGTCTGGGCCTCCAAAGGCCGGGTTGAATTTCCCATTCAAGAGCTCATGGCGCAATCTGAAGATCTTGGTAGCTGCTGGGAAGTGGAGGCCACATATTGGGATGGTGATCTGCTGGTGCTGGCCAAATTTGACAACGGCTCGCTACATCAGGTTGACATCGCTGGCAAGTTGGTTGACAGTTTCCGTCACAGACTCCTCTGTCCTACCCCACTTCGGCTGAAACAATCTCTAGTTTCACATACCTTCTTTCCGGCACTAGAGGGTTATGTTGTCAATGCTCCGCCTTTCATCTGACTTCAGCTCAATGACTCCCTATATTTCTTTGAATGTCATTTTGGGCTGAAGTGCCTGACGTGAGTGATGATGCTAAAATTACAAGTCATTTGGATCAGCGTTTGAAATGTTTGCCGATTACTGTGGATCATGACTATGTCTTGTTAAACTCAGTTATGGGCTTCTTTTGCCCCCGTTATATAGTGTTCTGCTTAGTACTTAATTACTTGGTTGTTTTGGTTAGCATTTGAAATAGTTGTCGATTGATCTGCCTCATATCTCTGTTTTTCTCTGAAATGAAGAATTGCCTTAGTTTTTCTTACCAAGGTCTTATTTATTGAAGATCATATTGTGGTTTCCTGTTTCCTGCGCTCTTGATTTGTTCACTTTTGCCTTTTCCCCCCGTTATATAGTGGTCTTCTTAGTAATTAATTGTTACTAATCTAGCTTCCTCTTGGTCCCTGTTTATTGAACGGAATAATTGATATGTCCTTTGTTTTGAGGTCTTCTTTTTTAGAGTTTACACAGTTGTCCATTTAATACTAAATATTTATAAAATGTTCAGTTGATTCTTGTTTCTTTGTTTTATTTTAGCAGACGGTGATACAAGGCAGATTATCCTCCTTGTTGGCTAGCTAGTTTTACCTGATTTCTGAAGAGCTTGGAACACTAGTAAAATTGAATGATTGCATTATAGTCAACTTTCAAGTCAATGTTCTGTTGCAGTTCATTCATGTTCATGATTACACTAACATCTGGTCAGGTATTGAAACGTGGTGTTATAATTCTCCCTCTGTTGCATCATTTGGAATTATATTTATCATTTCACTTTGGCTGCTAACCATTTAAAGAAATCACAGCTTCATATGATGTTCAATCTTAACATATGCTCGAGAAATGAAACTTGTAATGATGTGCAGAGCCATGTTCTTTTTTTCTGTGCAATGCGTATGAATTTGGTCCACTATGAGATGGCTATTTTCCTTTTCATGTCTATGAGTTTTAATGAAGAAGCTCTGACTGGTTCATGATTTGACTTGTGGGAATATCCTTTTGAGCTAAAATGGCTAGCATGCTGATGCTTAAATTATGAAGTACTTCCTCTGTAAACAAATATAAGTCGATTTAGATCACTAAAGGAGTAGTTTTGGACAAATTCGAAATAGTTGCAAATTGATCTGCCCCATGTCTGTTTTTCTCTGAACTGAAGAATTGCCTTGGCTTTTTTATCATGGTCTTCTATGTTAAAAATTAGCAAGTGATTTTCTTTTGTACTAAATCAGCACACTTAATATGGAACGGAGGGAGTACTAAATAGGTAGCCAATGTCCTGTTTCTAAGTATTGTTGTAGCTGACGATTACATGTGGCGGATCATCCTCTCAATTTGTTTAATTGCTAGTTTGACCCGATTGTTAGGAGTTTGGAGCACTGCTTGTTAGATTGAATGGAATGATTGTATCATCAACTTGTGAGTGAAACATTTATATCGCCATTCATTCTTCTTCATGTTTCCATTGCATCTGGTTAGGTATTGAATTGTCCTGTTATAGTTCCTTATCTCTCTGTTACCAGTGCAAGGCCATGTCCAGTACCATTTTTCGAAAGTAAGATTGCTCAATTTGTCACAGCATGTATGGCGTACCATTCCTGCAGGGTGATTCCTCAGTTGCTGACATCACTTGTAGGTCCACTATGAGCCTGCTAGTTTTTTGTTGATGCATAAAAGTCATGGTCAAGAGGCTCTGACTGTTAATGGTTGCATGAAATTCATATATCTGTGAATATACTTTTCGGCAGAGGGGCCTACCGTGCATGTTGATGCTAAACATACTAAGTCGTTCTGGTCAGCGTTTGAAATATTTATTAAGCTGACCTGCCTCTTGTTTCTTAGAGACTATCCGGTGGTCTTCTTAATTCTACAAATTTAGCAAATATACTTGTTTCGATTTTTTGTCTTAGCTGATGACGAAATGAGGCAGATTTTCCACTTTTTTTAGTAAGCAAGTTGCACCTGGTTTTTAGAAGAGCTTGGAGCACTACTTGTCAAATTGAATGATAAGATTGTACTAAACTTTGGAATGCAATGTTCTGTCGCAATTCATTATTGTTCTTGATACCATAGCATCTGATTAGGCATGCAGATATGTGCTTTTAAATCACATCTTTCGATTGCATCATCTCGAGTTATATTTACCATTTCACTTCATCATTTGGAATCATATTTAACATTTCACTTCTTAGCTGCTAACCATTGTAAGAAATAATGTTTCATGGGATGTTGATTCTGACATATGCTCGAGAAATAGATCTTGTAGTGATAAGGCAAAGAAAGGTTTGTCATGGTCCTGTACTAATTGTCAGGCATGTTTATATGAAAAAGAAGATGCCGGCCATGTTCATTGTTTCCTCATCAAGTTTTCTCTTGCAAGAAAGGACCAGGGATTGTGTTGCAAAAAAGTTGTAAGAAGAGTAATTAAGTTGAAAAGCTGCTCCGATCGTTTGCTACTGCATGTAGTATATTCTTTCAGTAAAGAATGTTATGCAACAGTAGTAGTAGGGAGTACTATCGAAGCTCTGTTTGAGAGTGTGGTTAGAACTTAAAAGCCCAGCCCTACCCAGGGCATTTCTATTATTTCTTGATCGACCTCTGCGGTCGCGACGACAAACTGTTCCTTGAGTAACCAACCAAACTAGTGTAGCGTGGTTAGGAACTGTATTTTTTATCACTGAAATCGCTTCATGGCCAGACTCTTCAGTATTCCTTGATACGAAGAAGATTATCATAATATCGTTGGCATTTTGAACTGTGTTTTTTCTTTGGTACCTGCATGGATTATTTTCTAGTATGATTGTTTAGTTTTGTGGTACTTTTATTTTGCTGACTTTTATTTGAAGCTCTTGATCTTGTTAGTTAGAAGCATGGTTCTGCTAGACTAGTAGTAGTGTAGGAAAATAAAGAATTCAAACCATGAAAGGACATGGTTAGCCGACACTTGTCTGATCTGGAATCGCCTATTGCTTTTGATACTGAATTAGCAATATTGTTGGCTGATGGTGTGCAACCGATTTCGATACTTCATTAGCAGTTCCCTCTGCTGGGAGGGTGTGTAGTGTAGGCGGTGAATATAATGTTTCTCTAAAAAGCAAATCCAACTAGCCAGTGCTAATTTTTTTTAATGATCTATGTTGTGAGGAGCTAATAATGCTGAAAGTATGAAAAACTGTCATGAGTGGACATGAAATGCATGTGGATGCTGTGGTAAAGGAATCATTAGGAATAGTAGGTGGCTCCAGAAGTCCAGTTTGTATTGCATTTCAACATCTATTTCTCAGTGATAAACCAACAGGAAGATCTTATGATCTTGATCACAACAGCATGCCGGTTGAAGCAAAGCAAGCATCAAGAGGAGAGGAAAACCCATAAAATGCATCGCCATCCAGGAAGAATCTCCATCCGATGGCTGTAGTAAGCTGCAGAAGATGAAGTAATTGTGCTAGCCACTGTTAAGGATGGGAGACGGCGCAAGAGATGCGTGATGAAAATGCAGGCATTGTTTATGTGACAGGCATTGTTTGTGTCATGTGGCCGTGGCAGCTTCCTACCAAAGATTGTGCTTGCTAGCTGCGGGCCAACACTTGCACTCAGACCAGCAGATTGAACTCAAGGCTATTGTTTACTGAGCTCGAGAGTGCAAATGCTTGCTGGTACTGTTTGTTAGACCACATGTGTGTGTACGTAGTATGCCTGTGTATGTGTACGCGTAGAGTACATGTGATCGTGTGCGTGAGTTAGTGGCGCACGATCACCAGTAGTGGCGCACGATCTCTCCCTGAAGGTCTCTGTAAACTGTATATATGCCCCAGCCGATGAGCTAATCAAAGTGCGTTGAAACTCATAGCTAAACCTCCTCTTATCATGGTATCAGAAACCGGCGATCGGAACAATCCCTTTGCTCCGGCCGGCGATCCCGTTTCCGCCGCTATGGGTGACAGCCCTCCTTCCTTCCTTGCCGCTGATGGCTCCAGCGCCCCTGTCGCCGTTGCTCCGGCCCCTGCCATCCCGCCCGCTCGCTCTGTCGCTGGCGTTCCTGTCATTGTGGCAGCTCCGACGCCGCCTCTGACCACCGTCTCCCTGGCGGTTCTGCAGACCATCGACATCCACCGCCATGTCCCCATCACCCTTGATCTGCTTGCCGGCAACTACGCGCAATGGCGCCGCCACTTCGACACGGCGATCGGCATGTTTGGCCTCCACGATCACGTGGACACCGAGGCCGTCCCGCGCTTCGACGACCCTGACTGGGCGATGGCAGATCACGCCGTCGTTCACTGGCTGAACACCACCGTCGCCCCCGACCTCCTGGACGCCGTCATGGCGGACGACAACACCGCCCTCACCATCTGGACAGCGATCGACGGCATTTTTCGCGACAACCAACTCGCCCGCGCCGTGTACGTCGACGCTGAGTATCATGCCGTGGTGCAGGGCGATCTGACGATCATGCAGTACTGTACTAAGTTGAAGACGTACGCTGATCAGCTCCGTGATCTGGGCCAGCCGGTGTCCGAGCCGCGCCAGGTCTTCCATCTTCTCTGCGGGCTGAACCGCCAATTCCATGGCGCCATCCCCCACATCACGTCGCAGTCGCCGCTGCCCTCGCTTCTTCAGACACGCTCCTTCCTGCTTCTCGAGGAGCATCGGGCTGAGCAGACCGCGGGTCTTCAGGGCGCCCATGCGCTCTTCGCCGGGCGCGGAGCTGCTTCGCCCTCACCACCCGCTGCATCCCCTACTGCGCCTGACGCCACCAGCGGCGGGCGTGCGCGTGGTGGCCGCGGGCGCGGCAACGGCACGGGCGGCGCCCCGTCGCCGACTGCCCCTCCTACTCGCGCACCTGGACTCCCTGCTCCGGCGCCCGGCACCAACTCGTGGACTGGCCTCGTCCAGGCCTGGCCCATGCCGTGGCACGCACCAGGGTCTGGTGTGCTTGGCCCCGTCCCGGAACGCCGCCTCAACAAGCCATGTACGCTGCGCCGTTCTCCGCTGCACCTGGTGGCTACGGCTACGGCTACGCTCCGTCGCCCGGTCACGCATCGCCGTACGGCTACGGCCCGCCCCCTGGAGCGCCTACGCAGCAACACCAGCAGCCCATGGACATGGCCTCCCTCCAGCGGCCCTCCACAGCCGCCACCTCTGTCCCTCGTTCGTCGGGCAGTACCTCTTGACTGGTAACTTGGACTCGGCGCGGCTCGCATATGGCGACAACCCCGGTACCTCCACTCCGTTCACCCTCCTACCTCTCCTTCCATATCATCGTTGGTAGCGGTGAACATCTCCCCATCACCTCATGTTGGGTACTGGCTCCATAATCTCTGGCACTTCTCCCATTCAACTTCACAATGTTCTTGTTGCTCCGTCCTTGATCAAAACCTTCTGGTCTGTTCGTCAGCTTTGCGAGACAACCCTGTTTCCGTAGAGTTTGACTTCTTTGGTTCTCTGTTCAGGACCTCCGGACTCGCACGGTGATTCTCCGATGTAATTCCACGGGCGATTTGTATCATGTGGCGTCTGCACCGTCGCTGTCCTCCCTCCCGTTCGCTGGCGTGGTCACCACCGAGCTTCTTCACCAGCGTCTTGGGCATCCGGGGGAGGCGTCGCTCCATCTGCTGGCTTCGCAGCTGCCCTTTACCTTCGCCAAGTCTGCGCCTCACCACTGTCATGGCTGCCGAGTGGGCAAACACACTCGTTTATCTTTTTCTTCTTCTGTCAGTAGCACATATTTCCCTTTCCAGCTCTTGCATTTGATGTATGACGTCGCCAGTTGCCCCCTCATGGACCAGGGCATTTCTATTATTTCTTGATTGACCTCCGCGGTCGCGACAAATTGGTCCTTGAGTAACCACCAACTAGTTGTAGCGTGGTTAGGAACTGTATTTTTTATCACTGAAATCGCTTCATGGCCAGACTCTTCAGTAATTCCTTGATACGAAGAAGATTATCATAATATCGTTGGCATTTGAAACTGTGTTTTTTTCTTTGGGTACCTGCATGGATTATTTTCTAGTATTATGATTGTTTTAGTTTTGTGGGTACTTTTATTTTGCTGACTTTTATTTGAGCTCTTGATCTTGGTTAGTTAGAAGCATGGTTCTGCTAGACTAGTAGTAGTGTAGCAAAATAAAGAATTCAAACCATGAAAGGACATGGTTAGCCGACACTTGTCTGATCTGGAATCGCCTATTGCTTTTGATACTGAATTAGCAATATTGTTGGCTGATGGTGTGCAACCGATTTCGATACTTCATTAGCAGTTCCCTCTGCTGGGAGGGTGTGTAGTGTAGGCGGGGGAAATAAATTTTTTTTTAAAAACAAATCCAACTAGCCAGTGCTAATTTTTTTTAATGATCTATGTTGTGAGGAGCTAATAATGCTGAAAGTATGAAAAACTGTCATGAGTGGACATGAAATGCATGTGGATGCTGTGGTAAAGGAATCATTAGGAATAGTAGGTGGCTCCAGAAGTCCAGTTTGTATTGCATTTCAACATCTATTTCTCAGTGATAAACCAACAGGAAGATCTTATGATCTTGATCACAACAGCATGCCGGTTGAAGCAAAGCAAGCATCAAGAGGAGAGGAAAACCCATAAAATGCATCGCCATCCAGGAAGAATCTCCATCTGTAGTAAGCTGCAGAAGATGAAGTAATTGTGCTAGCCACTGTTAAGGATGGGAGACGGCGCAAGAGATGCGTGATGAAAATGCAGGCATTGTTTATGTGACAGGCATTGTTTGTGTCATGTGGCCGTGGCAGCTTCCTACCAAAGATTGTGCTTGCTAGCTGCGGGCCAACACTTGCACTCAGACCAGCAGATTGAACTCAAGGCTATTGTTTACTGAGCTCGAGAGTGCAAATGCTTGCTGGTACTGTTTGTTAGACCACATGTGTGTGTACGTAGTATGCCTGTGTATGTGTACGCGTAGAGTACATGTGATCGTGTGCGTGAGTTAGTGGCGCACGATCACCAGTAGTGGCGCACGATCTCTCCCTGGAGGTCTCTGTAAACTGTATATATGCCCCAGCCGATGAGCTAATCAAAGTGCGTTGAAACTCATAGCTAAACCTCCTCTTATCATGGTATCAGAAACCGGCGATCGGAACAATCCCTTTGCTCCGGCCGGCGATCCCGTTTCCGCCGCTATGGGTGACAGCCCTCCTTCCTCCCCTGCCAGCTGCCTCCGGCGCCCCTGTCGCCGTTGCTCCGGCCCCTGCCCTCGCCCGCTCGCTCTGTCGCTGGCGTTCCTGTCATTGGTGGCCGCTCCGACGCCGCCTCTGACCACCGTCTCCCTGGCGGTTCTGCAGACCATCGACATCCACCGCCATGTCCCCATCACCCTTGATCTGCTTGCCGGCAACTACGCGCAATGGCGCCGCCACTTCGACACGGCGATCGGCATGTTTGGCCTCCACGATCACGTGGACACCGAGGCCGTCCCGCGCTTCGACGACCCTGACTGGGCGATGGCAGATCACGCCGTCGTTCACTGGCTGAACACCACCGTCGCCCCCGACCTCCTGGACGCCGTCATGGCGGACGACAACACCGCCCTCACCATCTGGACAGCGATCGACGGCATTTTTCGCGACAACCAACTCGCCCGCGCCGTGTACGTCGACGCTGAGTATCATGCCGTGGTGCAGGGCGATCTGACGATCATGCAGTACTGTACTAAGTTGAAGACGTACGCTGATCAGCTCCGTGATCTGGGCCAGCCGGTGTCCGAGCCGCGCCAGGTCTTCCATCTTCTCTGCGGGCTGACCCGCCAGTTCCATGGCGCCATCCCCCACATCACGTCGCAGTCGCCGTGCCTCGCTTCTTCAGACACGCTCCTTCCTGCTTCTCGAGGAGCATCGGGCTGAGCAGGACCGCGGGTCTTCAGGGCGCCCATGCGCTCTTCGCCGGGCGCGAGCTGCTTCGCCCTCACCACCCGCTGCACCCCCTACGCGCCTTGACGCACCAGCGGCGGGCGTGGCGCGGGCGTCGCCGCGGGCGCGGCACGGCCACGGGCGGCGCCCGTCGCCGACTGCCCCTCCTACTCGCGCACCTGGACTCCCTGCTCCGGCGCCCGGCACCAACTCGTGGACTGGCCTCGTCCAGGCCTGGCCCATGCCGTGGCACGCACCAGGGTCTGGTGTGCTTGGCCCCGTCCCGGAACGCCGCCTCAACAAGCCATGTACGCTGCGCCGTTCTCCGCTGCACCTGGTGGCTACGGCTACGGCTACGCTCCGTCGCCCGGTCACGCATCGCCGTACGGCTACGGCCCGCCCCCTGGAGCGCCTACGCAGCAACACCAGCAGCCCATGGACATGGCCTCCCTCCAGGCGGCCCTCCACAGCGCCACTCTGGTCCCTCGTCGTCGGGCAGTACCTCTGACTGGTACTTGGACTCCGCGCGGCCTCGCATATGGCGAACAACCCCGGTAACCTCCACTCCGTTCACCCTCCTACCTCTCCTTCCCATAATCATCGTTGGTAGCGGTGAACATCTCCCCATCACTCATGTTGGTACTGGCTCCATAATCTCTGGCACTTCTCCCATTCAACTTCACAATGTTCTTGTTGCTCCGTCCTTGATCAAAAACCTTCTGTCTGTTCGTCAGCTTTGCCGAGACAACCCTGTTTCCGTAGAGTTTGACTTCTTTGGTTTCTCTGTTCAGAACCTCCGGACTCGCACGGTGATTCTCCGATGTAATTCCACGGGCGATTTGTATCGGGTGGCGTCTGCCGTCGCTGTCCTCCCTCCCGTCTGCTGGCGTGGTCACCACCGAGCTTCTTCACCAGCGTCTTGGGCATCATCCGGGGGAGGCGTCGCTCCATCTGCTGGCTTCGCAGCTGCCCTTTACCTTCGCCAAGTCTGCGCCTCACCACTGTCATGGCTGCCGAGTGGGCAAACACACTCGTTTATCTTTTTCTTCTTCTGTCAGTAGCACATATTTCCCTTTCCAGCTCTTGCATTTGGAAGTATGGACGTCGCCAGTTGCTAGTGTTTCTGGCTATCAATTCTACTTGATTATACTCGATGATTATACACGTTATGTCTGGACATTCCCACTAAAAAACAAGTCTGATGTTCCCCCAATTCTGCGTGATTTCTTGGCTTATGCTCGTACGCAGTTTCAGCTCCCCATTTTCTCTCTTCAGACTAACAATGGGAGGGAATTCGACAGTGTTTCAGTTCGCTCACTCCTCTCTGCGCACGGCTGTGTCCTCCGCCTCTCTTGCCCCTACACGAGCCAGCAGAACGGCAAGGCAGAGCGCGTGCTACGTACCCTGAATGACAGTATGCGCGCGCTCCTCTTCCACGCATCGATGCCGCCGCAGTTCTGGGCTGAAGCCCTGAACACCGCCACCTACCTACAGAACATGCGCCCATGTCATGCTACTGCCCCTCGCTCTCCTCATGAGCTCCTCCTAGGTGTCGCGCCTGACTACAGTCTGCTGCGTGTCTTTGGTTGCTTATGTTATCCTAACACTGCTGCCACCGCGCGCCACAAGCTTGCTGCTCGCTCCGTAGCCTGTGTATTTCTTGGGTATCCTTCAGATGACCGTGGCTATCGCTGCTTCAATCCTCAATCCCGCCGCGTCCTCACCTCGCGCCATGTCGTGTTCCACGAAGACGTCTTCCCCTTTGCTCATCGCACCACTCCCCCGCCTGAGCCGCCCCTGCCCTTGCCTGCTACTGCGCCTCTAATTCTGCAGGTGCCCGCGTCGAGCTCTGTTGCCGCGCCTCCCTCTGTTTTACAGCAGGGATCGTAGGCTGCCGTGCCCTCTTCATCGAACGGCTCCCGTTCCGTCGCGCCCTCCTCGGGTTCGAACGGGACCGTCGGATCTGGCGCGGACGACTCCCGCGCCCGCTCGCACAGCGGCTGTTCAAGCTCCACCGCCCCTTCCTCATCGGACGGCTATGGCTCCTCGGCGCCCACTCCTTCACCCGCTGCCCCGACCGCTCCGGCAGGGCCTGCTCCGCCGCGTCGGATGATCACGCGTGCACAGACGGGGATCGTCCATCCCAATCCACGCTACTACGACGCCGCCACTGCCTCCACTACTATTGTGCTCTCTTCGCTTCCCAGCTCTGTTCGCGTCGCCGTGCGCGACCCGAACTGGCTGGCCGCCATGCGTGAAGAGTACGGCACTCTCGTCCACAACCGCACCTTGGATCTGGTGCCTCGTCCTCCCGGCGCTAACTTGATCACTGGTAAATGGGTGTTCAAGCATAAGCTGCGTGCTGACGGGACGCTCGACCGCTATAAGGCCAGGTGGGTGGTGCGCGGTTTCCGTCAGCGTGCCGGCGTCGACTACGGCGAGACCTCGCCGGTCGTCAAGCCTGCAACCATCCGCACCGTCCTCACCATTGCTGCATCGTGCCGCTGGCCTGTCAACCAGCTCGACGTGAAGAATGCCTTTCTGCACGGCACGCTCGCGGAGGAGGTGTATTGCCATCAGCCCGCCGGCTTCGTCGACGGCGATCGTCCCAACCACGTCTGCCGCCTGGCCAAATCTCTCTATGGCTTGAAACAGGCCCCACGCGCCTGGTTCCTGCGCTTCGCCGGCTTCCTCAAGACGATCGGCTTCACCAGCACGCGCTCCGACTCGTCTCTGTTCGTCTACACGCACGGCGACGACATGGCCTTCCTCCTCCTGTGTGTCGACGATATCGTTCTCACCGCCTCCACGGCGGGGCTCCTCGCGCGCGTCATCGCCCGTCTCACCAGCGAGTTCGCCATGAAGGATCTCGGCCCACTCCATTTCTTCCTCGGCATCCGTGTCCAGCGCACCGCTGCCGGCTTCTTCCTCTGTCAGCGCCAGTACGCTGAGGACGTGCTCGATCGTGCTGGCATGGACACCTGCAAGCCGTCTCCGACGCCCATCGACACCAAGGGAAAGCTACCACATGCTGATGGGACGCGGGTCGACGATCACTCCGACTACCGCAGCATCGCCGGTGCGCTGCAGCACCTCACCATCACCTGCCCCGAGCTGGCCTACGCGGTGCAATAGATCTGCCTTCATATGCATGATCCTCGCGGCTGTCGCCAGAACCTGATCAAGCGCGTGCTCCGATATGTGCGTGGCACTCCGTCGCTCGGGCTGCACCTGCGTGCCTCGGCGCGCCTGGACTTGCGCGCTTTCACTGACGCCGACTGGGCCGGCTGCCCCGACACCCGTCGATCGACCTCCGGCTTCTGCGTCTACCTCGGGGACGCCCTCGTCTCCTGGTCGTCCAAACGCCAGTCCATCGTCTCGCGCTCCAGCCCCGAGGCGGAGTACCGTGGCGTCGCCAACGCCGTTGCCGAATGCGTCTGGCTACGCCAACTCCTCGGTGAACTCTGCGCTCCGGTGACCACGGTGACTCTGGTCTTCTGCGACAACGTTTCCTCAGTCTACCTCTCGGCGAATCCAGTGCATCACCGACGCACCAAGCATGTGGAGCTGGACATCCACTTCGTCCGCGAGCGCGTCGCGCTCGGCGAGTTCCGTGTCCTTCACATCCCCAGGAAGCAGCAGCTGGCTGATGTCATGACCAAAGGCCTGCCCAAGGACGTTTTCCTCCAGTTCAGGTCCAGTCTTTGCGTCGACACGGCCGACGACACAACTGCGGGGGGTGTTAGACCACATGTGTGTGTGTATGTAG
The DNA here is from genome assembly GCF_003073215.2 of Triticum urartu. NCBI lineage: Eukaryota > Viridiplantae > Streptophyta > Magnoliopsida > Poales > Poaceae > Triticum > Triticum urartu. The sequence goes on from NC_053024.1 coordinate 690,564,218, forward strand.
TATGCCTGTGTATGTGTATGCGTAGAGTACATGTGATCGTGTGCGTGAGTTAGTGGCGCACGATGACCAGTAGTGGCGCACGATCTCTCCCTGGAGGTCTCTGTAAACTGTATATATGCCCCAGCCGATGAGCTAATCAAAGTGCGTTGAAACTCATAGCTAAACCCCCTCTTATCACTGTTGAATCAGACTGGACAGCAGTTGCTCCTGAGACAACCAGAGCTGGACAAACCTTGTGGCAGGTTCTCTATTCAGCGCTTGATGCATCGCACTACATATTATTATCGGGCTTAAAATTAGTAGAGAACCATGCAGCCGGCGCATGCAGTGATGTATGCGTGTGAATGTGCAGTAGTAGTATTCTTGCCCAAGACTACTAATGGAGAAGCGCTTGATCACATGGCCTCGTCTTCAGGTTCATGAGCTGTTAGTGGTGACTGGTAGTCTGGTACTAGCTAGGGTAGCAAAAACGGACGTGTTCTTCTCCTGCTTAGCAGATACTGAATTCTTGCAGACCATGTGCAAGCGCCGATGCCCTCTCATGGTAGTGTGCACTCATTCCCGGTACCTCACAATCCTAAGTACGCCTACAGACACCCTTTTCTTTTTGACGCAAGTAGCTATACCCATTCAAGTGTGACTAGTGGCGGAATCATCGAGGAACGTGTGTCTGCTCTGTTCTCCGAGCATACATATAGCCCGCTATGTTCTCCTGGCCATAAAGTCAGTGAAGGTAATGTAGGATGGCATAGCGTATTGTGCTTGTTTGGTTGGTCGTTCTGAATGGATCACGCGAAACTGCATTTATTTATACGAAGCAAGAATCAAGAGGCGCAAAATCTATGACCTTCGAGCATTTCAAATCTCATCGTTCTGGAGGCACATACCTTATAATCGTGGACATGTCTGCATTAAGGATCCGCGGTGTAGATATTACTCCCTCTCTTACGGTTTAAAGGGCTCAACTACAAAATATCCTCCCAGGACAGATGATGAGTGGCAGAATGAATTTTGTAGTTTGCAAAAGTAACCAAATTAAACCAACACATTAGTTTGCAGCATGCATGCGTGACCACTAAATAAACAGAAATAGTCACATGCATTGTTGAGTTTTTTTTATTCCTTGCATGCAGAGTTTTTATGTGCCTTATATAATCTAAACAAGTGATATCAAGATATAAAAATGCTACTAACAAACCAGAAAAACAAAAAAAAGATATGCCCTTTAAACCGAAAGAGAGGGATTTTTTTTGGAAATGGAGGCGTACCCCCGGCCTCTGCATCATAATGATGCATACAACCATCTTATTAAAAAAGTCTCGAAATGGCACAAAGTCATAAAAGTATTACAGCTCGCAAGCGGAGCGAAGCAAAGAAATGGAAAGTACATGCTCAAAATTACAACCGGTAAGGCAATGTAAAGGATAAGCTCCCTAGACTCCTATCATATTATGTGACCGCCATCTGAACCGATTGAATATAACATGTGCTACCATCTCTCACTGGTTGCACCCAGTAACCAATGGCTCCCTGGAGTCTATAGGAGTGAGTAAGGACCACGTACGAATCCATGTGGTACCTTTGAAGATGACCTGTAAGAAAGATAAAGTGTTTCGTCTGTCAAAAATGATATCATTTCTACAATTCCATATAGCTCAAAGAAGCGCACATATTCCAATCCGAATACGAGCCGCAGTAATATGCTCAATGTAACGCCCCGAGACCGATGTGCCAGGTGTCGTGCAGTTATTCACTGTTGTTGCCTTGTCATTGCTTGCGTGTCATACATTGCATATCATGTCATCATGTGCATTTCATTTGCATATGTGTTCATCTCATGCATCCGAGCATTTTCCCCGTTGTCCGTTTTGTATCCGGCGCTCCGTTCTCCTCCGGTGGTCATTTCTATCTTCTTCTTGTGTTTGGGTATTAAACATTTTCGGATTGGACCGAGACTTGCCAAGCGGCCTTGGTTTACTACCGTTAGACCTCCTGTCAAGTTTCGTACCATTTGGACTTCGTTTGATACTCCAACGGTTAACCGAGGGACCGAAAAGGCCTCGTGTGTGTTGCAGCCCAACACCCTTCCAAAGTTGCCCAAAACCCACCTAAACCTCCTCCATCATCTCGGTCGTTCGATCATGATCGCGTGGCCGAAAACCACACCTCATTTGGACTCTCCTAGCTCCCTCTACCTATAAATATGTGCATCTCCCCCGAAATCCCGGGTCTCTCTTTTCACCAAACCCTAAAAATTTCCCTCTCGCCCGCCGGACATGTCCGTCCCGGGGCCGGACAGGATCCCACCGCCGCGCCCAGCCACTCCCAGGCCGCCACCTGGCCTCAGCCGCCGCCTCCACCGCGCGGCCCGCGGGACCCGGATCGGGCCCGCGCGAGCCCGCGCCGCCGCCGCCGTTCGCCCGCAGCGCCCGACGTTCGCCCGCCTCTGCCTCCTCGCTGCGCCTCCGCGCCGGCTCACCGCCTCCAGCTGTTGGGTTTCGTAGTAATTTCAAAAAATTTCCTATGCACACGCAGGATCATGGTGATGCATAGCAACGAGAGGGGAGAGTGTTGTCTACGTACCCACGCAGACCGACTGCGGAAGCGTTGACGCAACGTAGAGGAAGTAGTCGTACGTCTTCCCGATCCGACCGATCCAAGCACCGTTACTCCGGCACCTCCGAGTTCTTAGCACACGTACAGCTCGATGACGATCCCCGGGCTCCGATCCAGCAAAGCTTCGGGGAGGAGTTCCGTCAGCACGACGGCGTGGTGACGATCTTGATGTTCTAATGTCGCAGGGCTTCGTCTAAGCACCGCTACAATATGACCGAGGTGGAATATGGTGGCAGGGGGCACCGCACACGGCTAAGGAACGATCACGTGGATCAACTTGTGTGTTCTAGGGTGCCCCCCTGCCCCCGTATATAAAGGATCCAAGGGGGGGTGCGGCCGGCCCTATGGAGGCGCGCAGGAGGAGTCCTACTCCTACCGGGAGTAGGACTCCCCTCCCGTTCCTTGTCCAACTATGAGAGGTGGAGGGAGAATAGGAAAGGGGGGGCGCCGCCCCTCCCTCCTTGTCCAATTCGGACTAGGGGGAGAGGGGGCGCGCGGCCTGCCCTGGCAGCCCCTTCCTCTTCTCCACATTAGGCCCATGAGGCCCATTAACCCCCCGGGGGGTTCTGGTAACCCCCCGGTGCTCCGGTTTTATCCGATACTACTCCGGAACCCTTCCGGTGTCCGAATATAGTCATCCAATATATCAATCTTTATGTCTCGACCATTTCGAGACTCCTCGTCATGTCCGTGATCACATCCGAGACTCCGAACTAACTTCGGTACATCAAAATGCATAAACTCATTATAATTGTCATCGTAACGTTAAGCGTGCGGACCCTACGGTTCGAGAACAATGCAGACATGACTGAGACAAATCTCCGGTCAATAACCAATAGCGGGACCTGGATGCCCATATTGGCTCCTACATATTCTACAAAGATCTTTATCGGTCAGACCGCATAACAACATACGTTGTTCCCTTTGTCATCGGTATGTTACTTGCCCGAGATTCGATCGTCGATATCCAATACCTAGTTCAATCTCGTTACCGGCAAGTCTCTTTACTTGTTCCGTAATACATCATCTCGCAACTAACTCATTGGTTGCAATTCTTGCAAGGCTTATGTGATGTGCGTTACCGAGAGGGCCCAGAGATACCTCTCCGACAATCGGAGTGACAAATCCTAATCTCGAAATACGCCAACCCAACATCTACCTTTGGAGACACCTGTAGAGCACCTTTATAATCACCCATTTACGTTGTGACGTTTGGTAGCACACAAAGTGTTCCTCCGGCAAATGGGAGTTGCATAATCTCATAGTCATAGGAACATGTATAAGTTATGAAGAAAGCAATAGCAACATACTAAACGATCGGGTGCTAAGCTAATGGAATGGGTCATGTCAATCAGATCATTCACCTAATGATGTGCTCTCATTAATCAAATAACAACTCTTTGTTCATGGTTAGGAAACATAACCATCTTTGATTAACGAGCTAGTCAAGTAGAGGCATACTAGTGACACTCTGTTTGTTTATGTATTCACACATGTATTATGTTTCCGGTTAATACAATTCTAGCATGAATAATAAACATTTATGATGATATAAGGAAATAAATGATAACTTTATTATTGCCTCTAGGGCATATTTCCTTCAGCTCTCCCACTTGCACTAGAGTCAATAATCTAGATTACACAGTAATGATTCTTACACCCATGGAGTCTTGGTGCTGATCATGTTTTGCTCGTGAGAGAGGCTTAGTCAACGGGTCTGCAACATTCAGATCCGTATGTATCTTGCAAATCTCTATGTCTCCCACCTGGACTAGATCCCGGATGGAATTGAAGCGTCTCTTGATGTGCTTTGGTTCTCTTGTGAAATCTGGATTCCTTTGCCAAGGCAATTGCACCAGTATTGTCACAAAAGATTTTCATTGGACCCGATGCACTAGGTATGACACCTAGATCGGATATGAACTCCTTCATCCAGACTCCTTCGTTTGCTGCTTCCGAAGCAGCTATGTACTCCGCTTCACATGTAGATCCCGCTACGACGCTTTGTTTAGAACTGCACCAACTGACAACTCCACCGTTTAATGTAAACACGTATCCGGTTTGCGATTTAGAATCGTCCGGATCAGTGTCAAAGCTTGCATCAACGTAACCGTTTACGATGAGCTCTTTGTCACCTCCATATACGAGAAACATATCCTTAGTCCTTTTCAGGTATTTCAGGATGTTCTTGACCGCTGTTCAGTGATCCACTCCTGGATTACTTCGGTACCTCCCTGCTAGACTTATAGCAAGGCACACGTCAGGTCTGGTACACAGCATTGCATACATGATAGAGCCTATGGCTGAAGCATAGGGAACATCTTTCATTTTCTCTCTATCTTCTGCAGTGGTCGGGCATTGAGTCTGACTCAACTTCACACCTTGTAACACAGGCAAGAACCCTTTCTTTGCTTGATCCATTTTGAACTTCTTCAAAATCTTGTCTAAGGTATGTGCTTTGTGAAAGTCCAATTAAGCGTCTTGATCTATCTCTATAGATCTTTATGCCTAATATGTAAGCAGCTTCACCGAGGTCTTTCATTGAAAAACTCTTATTCAAGTATCCCTTTATGCTATCCAGAAATTCTATATCATTTCCAATCAGTAATATGTCATCCACAAACAATATCAGAAATGCTACAGAGCTCCCACTCACTTTCTTGTAAATACAGGCTTCTTCGAAAGTCTGTATAAAACCAAATGCTTTGATCACACTATCAAAGCGTTTATTCCAACTCCGAGAGGCTTGCACCAGTCCATAAATGGATCGCTGGAGCTTGCACACTTTGTTAGCTCCCTTTGGATCGACAAAACCTTCCGGTTGCATCATATACAACTCTTCTTCCAGAAATCCATTCAGGAATGCAGTTTTGATATCCATCTGCCAAATTTCATAATCATAAAATGCAGCAATTGCTAACATGATTCGGACAGACTTAAGCATCGCTACGGGTGAGAAGGTCTCATCGTAGTCAACCCCTTGAACTTGTCGAAAACCTTTTGCGACAAGTCGAGCTTTGTAGACAGTAACATTACCATCAGCGTCAGTCTTCTTCTTGAAGATCCATTTATTCTCAATTGCTTGCCGATCATCGGGCAAGTCAACCAAAGTCCATACTTTGTTCTCATACATGGATCCCATCTCAGATTTCATGGCTTCAAGCCATTTTGCGGAATCTGGGCTCACCATCGCTTCTTCATAGTTCGTAGGTTCATCATGATCTAGCAGCATGATTTCCAGAACAGGATTACCGTACCACTCTGGCGCGGATCTCGCTCTGGTTGATCTACGAGGGTCAGTAGTATCTTGTCCTGAAGTTTCATGATCATCATCATTAGTTTCCTCACTAATTGGTGTAGATGTCGCAGAAACAGGTTTCTGTGATGTACTACTTTCCAATAAGGGAGCAGGTACAGTTACCTCGTCAAGTTCTACTTTCCTCCCACTCACTTCTTTTGAGAGAAACTCCTTCTCTAGAAAGGATCCATTCTTAGCAACGAATGTCTTGCCTTCGGATCTTTGATAGAAGGTGTACCCAACAGTCTCCTTTGGGTATCCTATGAAGACACATTTCTCCGATTTGGGTTCGAGCTTATCAGGTTGAAGCTTTTTCACATAAGCATCGCAACCCCAAACATTAAGAAACGACAACTTTGGTTTCTTGCCAAACCATAGTTCATAAGGCGTCGTCTCAACGGATTTTGATGGTGCCCTATTTAACGTGAATGCGGCCGTCTCTAGAGCGTATCCCCAAAACGATAGCGGTAAATCAGTAAGAGACATCATAGATCGTACCATATCTAGTAAAGTACGATTACGACGTTCGGACACACCATTACGCTGTGGTGTTCCGGGTGGCGTGAGTTGCGAAACTATTCCGCATTGTTTCAAATGTACACCAAACTCGTAACTCAAATATTCTCCTCCACGATCAGATCGTAGAAACTTTATTTTCTTGTTATGATGATTTTCAACTTCACTCTGAAATTCTTTGAACTTTTCAAATGTTTCAGACTTGTGTTTCATTAAGTAGATATACCCATATCTGCTTAAGTCATCTGTGAAGGTGAGAAAATAACGATATCCGCCACGAGCCTCAATATTCATCGGACCACATACATCTGTATGTATGATTTCCAACAAATCTGTTGCTCTCTCCATAGTACCGGAGAACGGTGTTTTAGTCATCTTGCCTATGAGGCACGGTTCGCAAGTACCAAGTGATTCATAATCAAGTGGTTCCAAAAGTCCATCAGTATGGAGTTTCTTCATGCGCTTTACACCGATATGACCTAAACGGCAATGCCACAAATAAGTTGCACTATCATTATCAACTCTGCATCTTTTGGCTTCAACATTATGAATATGTGTGTTACTACTATCGAGATTCATCAAAAAATAGACCACTCTTCAAAGGTGCATGACCATAAAAGATATTACTCATATAAATAGAACAACCATTATTCTCTGATTTAAATGAATAACCGTCTCGCATCAAACAAGATCCAGATATAATGTTCATGCTCAACGCTGGCACCAAATAACAATTATTTAGGTCTAATACTAATCCCGAAGGTAGATGTAGAGGTAGCGTGCCGACCGCGATCACATCGACTTTGGAACCATTTCCCACGCGCATCATCACCTCGTCCTTTGCCAGTGTTCGCTTAATCCGTAGTCCATGTTTCGATTTGCAAATATTAGCAACAGAACCAGTATCAAATACCCAGGTGCTACTACGAGCTCTAGTAAGGTACACATCAATAACATGTATATCATATATACCTTTGTTCACCTTTCCATCCTTCTTATCCGCCAAATACTTGGGGCAGTTTCGCTTCCAGTGACCAGTCTGCTTGCAGTAGAAGCACTCAGTTTCAGGCTTAGGTCCAGACTTGGGTTTCTTCTCCTGAGCAGCAACTTGCTTGCCGTTCTTCTTGAAGTTCCCCTTCTTCTTCCCTTTGCCCTTTTTCTTGAAACTAGTGGTCTTGTTGACCATCAACACTTGATGCTCTTTCTTGATTTCTACCTCCGCCGCTTTCAGCATTGCGAAGAGCTCAGGAATAGTCTTATTCATCCCTTGCATATTATAGTTCATCACGAAGCTCCTGTAGCTTGGTGGCAGTGATTGGAGAATTCTGTCAATGACGCAATCATCTGGAAGATTAACTCCCAATTGAATCAAGTGATTATTATACCCAGACATTTTGAGTATATGCTCACTGATAGAACTATTCTCCTCCATCTTGCAGCTATAGAACTTATTGGAGACTTCATATCTCTCAATCCGGGCATTTGCTTGAAATATTAACTTCAACTCCTGGAACATCTCATATGCTCCATGACGTTCAAAACGTCGTTGAAGTCCCGATTCTAAGCCGTAAAGCATGGCACACTGAACTATCGAGTAGTCATTAGCTTTGCTCTGCCAGACGTTCATAACATCTGGTGTTGCTCCAACAGCAGGCCTGGCACCCAGCGGTGCTTCCAAGACGTAATTCTGCTGTGCAGCAATGAGGATAATCCTCAAGTTACGGACCCAGTCCGTGTAATTGCTACCATCATCTTTCAACTTTGCTTTCTCAAGGAACGCATTAAAATTCAATGGAACAACAGCACGAGCCATCTATCTACAATCAAACATAAACAAGCAAGATACTATCAGGTACTAAGTTCATGATAAATTTAAGTTCAATTAATCAAATTTAAAGAACTCCCACTTAGATAGACATCCCTCTAATCCTCTAAGTGATCACGTGATCCAAATCAACTAAACCATAACCGATCATCATGTGAGATGGAGTAGTTTTCAATGGTGAACATCGTTATGTTGATCATATCTACTATATGATTCACGCTCGACCTTTCGGTCTCCGTGTTTCGAGGCCATATCTGCATATGCTAGGCTCGTCAAGTTTAACCTGAGTATTCTACGTGTGCAAAAACTGGCTTGCACCCGTTGTAGATGGACGTAGAGCTTATCACACCCGATCATCACGTGGTGTCTGGGCACGACGAACTTTGGCAACGGTGCATACTCAGGGAGAACACTTCTTGATAATTTAGTGAGAGATCATCTTATAATGCTACCGTCAATCAAAGCAAGATAAGATGCATAAAAAGATAAACATCACATGCAATCAATATAAGTGATATGATATGGCCATCATCATCTTGTGCTTGTGATCTCCATCTCCGAAGCATCGTCATGATCACCATCGTCACCTGCGTGACACCTTGATCTCCATCGTAGCATCGTTGTCGTCTCGCCAATCTTATGCTTCCACGACTATCGCTACTGCTTAGTGATAAAGTAAAGCATTACATTGCGATTGCATTGCATACAATAAAGCGACAACCATATGGCTCCTGCCAGTTGCCGATAACTCGGTTACAAAACATGATCATCTCATACAATAAAATTCAGCATCATGTCTTGACCATATCACATCACAACATGCCCTGCAAAAACAAGTTAGACGTCCTCTACTTTGTTGTTGCAAGTTTTACGTGGCTGCTACGGGCTTAAGCAAGAACCAATCTCACCTACGCATCAAAACCACAACGATAGTTTGTCAATTTGACTCCGTTTTAACCTTTGCAAGGACCAGGCGTAGCCACACTCGGTTCAACTAAAGTTAGAGAGACTGTCGCCCGCAAGCCACCTATGTGCAAAGCACGTCGGGAGAACCGGTCTCGCGTAAGCGTACGCGTAATGTCGGTCCGGGTCGTCTCGTCCAACAATACCGCCGAACCAAAGTATGACATGCTGGTAGGCAGTATGACTTATATCCCCCACAACTCACTTGTGTTCTACTCGTGCATATAACATCAACATATAAAACCTAGGCTCTCATACCACTGTTGGGTTTCGTAGTAATTTCAAAAAATTTCCTACGCACACGCAAGATCATGGTGATGCATAGCAACGAGAGGGGAGAGTGTTGTCTACGTACCCACGCAGACCGACTGCGGAAGCGTTGACGCAACGTAGAGGAAGTAGTCGTACGTCTTCCCGATCCGACCGATCCAAGCACCGTTACTCCGGCACCTCCGAGTTCTTAGCACACGTACAGCTCGATGATGATCCCCGGGCTCCGATCCAGCAAAGCTTCGGGGAGGAGTTCCGTCAGCACGACGGCGTGGTGACGATCTTGATGTTCTACCGTCGCAGGGCTTCGCCTAAGCACCGCTACAATATGACCGAGGTGGAATATGGTGGCAGGGGGCACCGCACACGGCTAAGGAACAATCACGGATCAACTTGTGTGTCTAGGGTGCCCCCTGCCCCCGTATATAAAGGATCCAAGGGGGCGCGCCCCAGGAGGTGCAGGAGTCCTACTCACCGGGAGTAGGACTCCCCTCTCTTGCCTTGTTGGAACAGAGGAGGAAAGGAAAGGGGGGCGCCGCCCCCCCTCCTTGTCCTAATTCGGACTAGGGAGGGGCGCGGCCTGCCCTGGCGCACCTCTCCTCTTCTCCACTAAGGCCCATAGGCCCATATACCCCCGGGGGTTCCGGTAACCTCCCGGTACTCCGGTAAAATCCCGATTTCACCCGGAACACTTCCGATATCCAAACATAGGCTTCCAATATATCAATCTTTATGTCTCGACCATTTCGAGACTCCTCGTCATGTCCGTGATCACATCCGGGACTCCGAACAACCTTCGGTACATCAAAATGCATAAACTCATAATAAACTGTCATCGTAACCTTAAGCGTGCGGACCCTACGGGTTCGAGAACAATGTAGACATGACCGAGACACTCTCCGGTCAATAACCAATAGCGGGACCTGGATGCCCATATTGGCTCCTACATATTCTACGAAGATCTTTATCGGTCAGACCGCATAACAACATACGTTGTTCCCTTTGTCATCGGTATGTTACTTGCCCGAGATTCGATCGTCGATATCCAATACCTAGTTCAATCTCGTTACCGGCAAGTCTCTTTACTTGTTCCGTAATACATCATCTCGCAACTAACTCATTGGTTGCAATTCTTGCAAGGCTTATGTGATGTGCGTTACCGAGAGGGCCCAGAGATACCTCTCCGACAATCGGAGTGACAAATCCTAATCTCGAAATACGCCAACCCAACATCTACCTTTGGAGACACCTGTAGAGCACCTTTATAATCACCCATTTACGTTGTGACGTTTGGTAGCACACAAAGTGTTCCTCCGGCAAATGGGAGTTGCATAATCTCATAGTCATAGGAACATGTATAAGTTATGAAGAAAGCAATAGCAACATACTAAACGATCGGGTGCTAAGCTAATGGAATGGGTCATGTCAATCAGATCATTCACCTAATGATGTGATCACATTAATCAAATAACAACTCTTTGTTCATGGTTAGGAAACATAACCATCTTTGATTAACGAGCTAGTCAAGTAGAGGCATACTAGTGACACTCTGTTTGTTTATGTATTCACACATGTATTATGTTTCCGGTTAATACAATTCTAGCATGAATAATAAACATTTATGATGATATAAGGAAATAAATGATAACTTTATTATTGCCTCTAGGGCATATTTCCTTCAGCAGCGCCGCCCCGTCGCCTTGAACTCCGGCGCCGCCACCGCCCGTCGCGCCGCCGGCGCTCGCGGTCACCTCGCCGCCCGACGCCACCACGCCCCCACGCCGCCATGTCTCGCCGTCCCCGAACCCCGGCGAGCTTCCCCGGCCACCACGACGTCCGGCCGCCGTCGCCATGAACTCCGGCGAGCTTCGGAGTGCGCGCTGCTACAGTACTCCGGCCAGATCCGCCGCCGCTTTAAGAACCGTGCAAACCCTAGATCTGTTCCGGAGGTATAATTTCTTCTAAGTCCTGGAATTCCCAGATCCATGTGCCCTTGTTCATCGCATCGTAACTTTGCATCCGTAGATCAGATTCATGCATATAGCATATCAAAATGTTCATCTCAGAGAGTACATCATTTCATTCCATTGCATCATTTTCATTTGAGTTCATCTTGATGCCCTAAATGCTTTTAGAAGAGGGCTACTTGAGTTAATTGTCAGATCTGCTACTCCATTTAGCCTTTTGTCATTTTTGCCATGATTATTGTGTGCATGATATGCCCTGATGCTCTACATATGTTTTGTTAAGGGTTTTGTCATCTTTCCAGAGGTGCAACCCATGTATTTTTGTGATGTGTGTGGTGAATAGCACGAGCTTGCGAAGTGGTGCACTTGGTAATTCTGTTTTCAGGGACGTAGCATTTCCACAAAGTCCTTGAGCTGTTTATCTCATGTTGCCATATGTTCATGTTGTTTCCTAGTGATCCGTGCCTCTTTTGAGGATGATTAGTAAGGATGTTGTATTAATCTTGTAGTGCTCTATCCATCCATGCCTTTGGTTGCAATTATGGAGCACCCTAGATTGAGTCAATCGAGCTCTACTTTTGCTACTTTGTGAATCTGGGCAGATTGTCAACTTGTTTGCAATTTTGCCGATGATGTTGTAGTTGATCCGTGCATGCTATGCTATTATTCTTGCCATGTCTAGCTTGCATTTTGCGTGTTCTAGATAGATGTATGCTTACCTTGTCATGACTTGCCCTGTGGTGAGTGCATCGAGCTCGTAAACATGCCTACTTGAGTTATGTTTCAGCATGTTCCAGTTTTCACTAAGTCTGAAAACTGATTATGTTTTTGCTATGTTCACATGCTTGTTAGTATATTTTCTAATCCCTTTTGGCTCAAGGTCACTAAGGGACTTTTGTTAAGTTATTTGAGTTGCTCCATGCCATGTTTTACTTTGCCATGTTAAGGTCCTGTAGCATGTAGTTTTGTTGCTCCGAAGAGTGCTATCTGATCTAAAATTCCAGACAAGTGTTAATTTCAATAAGTCTGAGATCTGTTTACCATATGCGTTTTTGCCATGCTTGTTTGAACCTGTTAATGGATGAATTGGCCGTAGCTCAGTGCTAGACTTTTGTTAAGCATCTTGAATGCATCCCTGCCATATATTTTCTTGTCATGTTTGAGTGTTGTAGCATGTTCATCTCATTGCATTTAGATGGCTACTTGCTGTAAATCGCAGACCGGTGCCATATTTGTATCGCTTGCCATTTCCAAACCGTAACTCCGATTCCGACGATCTTTATATCGTTTTCAAGCGATTTCATCTCATCTTTCCAGTGGCACACTTGGTTTTCCAAGTTGAGGCCAGGTTCATGCATTCCTTGTCAAATCATGCATATGCATCGCATACCGCATCCCGCATATCATACCATGTTCATGTGTTGGTTGGTTACTATGTTGTGTGCTTCTTTTCCGGTGTTTGCTTCTTCGGGTTGGTTCCGATAATGTCGCGTTGTGAGGACCCGTTTGTCTACGTTCGTTTGTCTTCTTCATGGACTCGTTCTTCTTCCTTGCGGGATTTCAGGCAAGATGATCATACCCTCGAAATCACTTCTATCTTTGCTTGCTTAGTTGCTCGCTCTTTTGCTATGCCTATGTTGCGATACCTACCATTTGCTTATCATGCATCCTATATCGTTGAACCAAGCCTCTAACCCACCTTGTCCTAGCAAACCGTTGTTTGGCTATGTTACCGCTTTGCTCAGTCCCTCTTATAGCGTTGTTAGTTGCAGGTGAAGATTGAAATTTGTTCCTTGTTGGAACATGGAGATGTTATTCCTTGTTGGAACATGTTTACTTGTTGGGATATCACTATATATCTTATTTAATTAATGCATCTATATACTTGGTAAAGGGTGGAAGGCTCGGCCTTATGCCTGGTGTTTTGTTCCACTCTTGCTGCCCTAGTTTCCGTCATATCGGTGTTATGTTCCCGGATTTTGCGTTCCTTACGCGGTTGGGCTATTATGGGAACCCCTTGACAGTTCGCCTTAAGTAAAGCTCTTCCAGCAATGCCCAACATTGGTTTTACCATTCGCCACCTAGCCTTTTCTTTCCCTTGGGTCGGCCAGCCCAAGGGTCATCATTATTCACCCCCCCCCCCCCGGGCCTGTGCTCCTCTGAGTGTTGGTCCACTTTGTCAACCGCCGGTGGCCACCAGGGGCAACTCTGGGCTGGCCTACCGGAAGTTTAGACAATCTGGTGTGCCCTGAGAAAGAGATATGTGCAGCTCCTATCGGGATTTGTCGGCACATTCGGGCGGTGTTGCTGGTTTAGTTTTACCCTGTCGAAATGTCTTGTTGTACCGGGATACCGAGTCTGATCGGAATGTCTCGGGAGGAGGTCTATTCCTTCGTTGACCGTGAGAGCTTGTGATGGGCTAAGTTGGGACACCCCTGTAGGGATTTGAACTTTCGAAAGCCGTGCCCGCGGTTATGGGCAGATGGGAATTTGTTAACATCCGGTTGTAGAAAACCTGAAGTCGACCTTAATTAAAATGAATCAACCGCGTGTGTAACCGTGATGGTCTCTTTTCGGCGGAGTCCGGGAAGTGAACACGGTGTTGGAGTTATGCTTGACGTAGGTTGTTCTAGGATCACTTCTTGATCATTAGTTGTTCGACCGTGCTTTTGCCTTCTCTTCTCGCTCTCATTTGCGTATGTTAGCCACCATAGATGCTAGTCGCTTGCTGCAGCTCCACCTCATACTTTTTACCTTACCCATAAGCTTAAATAGTCTTGATCGCGAGGGTGCGAGATTGCTGAGTCCCCGTGACTCACAGATACTTCCAAAACCAGCTTGCAGGTGCCGATGAGTCCGTGCAGATGACGCAACCAAGCTCAAGGAGGAGCTCGATGAAGATCTTGTCCTTTATGTTGTTCCGCTTCCAGTTGATCAGTAGTGGTGCCCAGTTGGGGTCGATCGTGGACCTTTGTCGCTAGTTGGGGTTCTTCTTTTATTTTGGTTCCGTAGTCAGACCTTGATTGTATTTGGATGATGTAATGCTTTATTCATGTAATTGTGTGAAGTGGCGATTGTAAGCCAACTATGTATCTTTTCCCTTATGTATTACATGGGTTGTGTGAAGATTACCTCACTTGCGACATTGCTTTCAATGCGGTTATGCCTCTAAGTCGTGCTTCGACACGTGGGAGATATAGCCGCATCGAGGGCGTTACACTCAACCTCAGCTAACCAAGTTCCAAAAAACGATTCAACGTTAACTGGGGGATTAATGTTAAAGGTTATATGGATCGTTCTCCAAAGCAATTTGGCTAGTGGGCACTCAAGGAATAGATGTTGTATTGTTTCATCATGATCACAAAAACAACAACGTGAACTACCTACCCATCGCCTCTTTATTAAGTTATCCTTTGTGGGGATTACTTGCTTGTGAACGAACCACATAAATATTTTAATACGTAAGGGCACCTTAACCTTCCAAATATGTGACGATCTTGAGATTGGGCCAGAACTAATCAGATCCATGTAGAAAGATTTCACCGTAAATATCCTATTTCTAGCTAACTTTCAGTGCTTCGAATCCGGTTGGTCGGATAATTGAACGTCTATCAATCTCCGAACCAAGTGCATCCAGATAGAAAGAGAGGGATTATAGCCTATCTAGACCACATGGCTCTTATTTTAATAATATGATATGATATAACATAACATAATATAATAGACATAAATCACACACCGGTGGAACTTCTCATGCATACCACTCATCAAAGGTACTCATTGATAAAGGACAGTCCACAGCGCCAAGACAACAAGCGTCAACACGATCGTGATCTAGAATCTATTCACACATGTCGCCCCATGATGATTACTCATCTTGACATAGACCAACGAGTCGATCAGAGAGTGACCACGCTAGGACGTCCATTAATGTTGCCCATAGGAGCTGGTAGCCTGGTACCGCATGTCGGCACTCACCTATAGGTCACGCTAGGTGTCGACTAGTGTATATGGATATTCACGACTCACGAACACAATGCACACGAGGAATACCAGCCCCATGGTGCCAAAGAACTTCTGGCAACATCAAGAGAAGGTCAAGGGTAGCGTCCCCGACCAGTGTTATCCGCAATGGGGTAGGACCTGGAGACAATGTTGTCGGAATCGATGCCTTGTCTTGCCACACTAGTGTGCCGATTCCCAATACCTCACAATCACAACACTACACATGTTCTTTTTGAGTGAAGTATGTGGCTACCTTTGTGAGATTAGTGCCAGGATCACTAAGAAACATGTCTGCTCTGACATATATAGCCCGCGATGATTTGTTGGCCATGAAATCAGGGAAGTTAAAGGAGGTCAGCATGGTGGCATGTGCTTGTTCGCTTGGTCATTATAAGGATCATGCGAGTCTCTGCAATTGAAGTGTGACTAGTGGTGGAATCACTGAGAAACGTGTCTCTATTCTCCGAGCATACATATAGTCTGCGATGTTCTGCTAACCATATGTTGTATGGCGCGGAGTGTTGGCCGACTAAAAGGCAAGTTCTACAGGACGGCGGTTCGACCCGCAATGTTGTATGGCGCGGAGTGTTGGCCGACTAAAAGGCGACATGTTCAATAGTTAGGTGCGGTGGAGATGCGTATGTTGAGATGGATGTGTGGCCACACGAGGAAGGATCGAGTCCGGAATGATGATATACGAGATAGAGTTGGGGTAGCACCAATTGAGGAGAAGCTTGTCCAACATCGTCTGAGACGGTTTGGGCATATTCAGCACAGGCCTCCAGAAGCTCCAGTGCATAGCGGACGGCTAAAGCGTGCGGAGAATGTCAAGAGAGGATGGGGTAGACCGAATTTGACATGGGAGAAGTATGTTAACAGAGACCTGAAGGATTGAAGTATCACCAAAGAGTTAGCTATGGACAGAGGTGCGTGGAAGCTTGGATCCATGTGCCAAAGCCATGAGTTGGTTGCGAGATGTTATGAGTTTCACCTCTAGCCTACCCCAATTTGTTTGGGACTAAAGACTTTGTTGTTGTTGTTGTTGTTGTTGTTGTTGTTAGTAGCGATGTCAAGGGCACCATGTTATTTGTGTTTTTAATTCCTAACGTTTGCTGACAGACTATAATCTGTGAGTACTTCTATCCACTGTCGCCTACTTGAATCCAGATAGACATAATCAGTGAATTTTCCCCGCACACACGGATGTCACTACGATTATCCACAGTAATCTGATAAAGAAGAATGTAAAACACCCACTCCCACGAATGATTAGGTAAACAAATTACTCCGCTTGGGTCCTCGTTCTAAATAGAAAGTCCAAATGTCGTCTCCCCAGAAAGCAGGGGGAAACAAAATCAAAAGCATGATAGGGACCATGCTACTTCCGTCACCCATGAGGCAATGACACGCAAAGATGCAGACACCGCGCGTTTGTGTTATCTCCAGCGAAACAGGTTGGACTAAAAACACGGAACAAATCTATCTCGGCGCCGGATTCCACGACCGCTTCCCCCTTCTCCCCTACCCCTCACCACCTCAAACCCGAAATATCCCCCAATTCCGACGCGACCGCGAAATCCTAGTCCCCCGGCAACCTTCGCTGGACCCGGAGACCCGGAGAGCCGCTCTGGCATCCCCGGAAGTATCAAACTGGGTATTTGACTGCCCCCTCATGGACGTCCTTGCTACCGCCGACTTCGCCGCAGCACCCGCAGGAGGCTTCTACTGGACCCCGCCGATGCATCCGCAGATGCACACTCTTGCGCAGGCCGTCTCCGCCATCCCGGCTCCCAATCCCTGGTATGTAATTGCAGGTTGGACTAAAAATCAAAGGGCTGGTCTCCAGTTTATACATTCCGTGTCCTGATTTGTTGCTCGTGTCTCTATGTTATCACCTATAGCATAAACCGGTGCGGCTAATAGCATAATTGTTACGTGTGATTGTAGATTAGTAAAACACTACAGACTATGTGGAATTTGCATCATGGACCAGAGATTGCATGTTATAGAACTACTTACATGAGCGAGCATCTTTGCTTGTGTATTAGGACTTAGGAGTGGTTTTGCTTGTCTCATTGGTGTTGGGTTAGAGGAGATGGTTTTGCACATGAATTTAGACGGGTCTTGTGGAAGGTGCATGGCGGGACGGAGTGTTCAGTATGTGCAAGGCTCGTTTGGTTCGGGTGCATATACTACATATGCAGTGCATAGAATGCATACACAGTTTCACTCTTATTCGAGGAAAGTACATTTTCCTCCAAAAATCCTCCTCGATTGGTGCATATCCTCCTAAACTCTAAAACCAGATTATTTACACCCTGAACTTTGCAAAACTGGTATATAAATGTCACCCTGAGCAGTTTTGGGGAGAATTGAAGGTAGTTTTGATCTGATTTTTTTTTCACTTCGTCAGAAAGTTCGCGGGCATTTTTGAATCTCTTGTCACTAGAATTTGCCTAGGGATGGAACAAGATCGAACCTTCTCATAGTTCCCGATGCGCTGGATGGAGGGATCGCCGTAGACGAGCACCCGCTCGGCCTGCTAGATGGCCTTGTGTAGGTCCCTCTAGTGTCCCCAGTTCAGCTGCCTAAGCAGACCTGCGCACAATGACAACAATGATTACAGACAATCAGAATACTGGTCGCAACGGGAGTACTGGTCGCGTACCATATTCGTCGATCGGTGCATCATGGTCGTAGCTTGTCGCGATGAACAGGCCATCGGCGGTCCGGTCCATGGTACTGAAAGACAGATTAAATGTTAGGTGTCATTACAATTTAAAACCGAAACATTGAGTGACAACATGTGGTAGCCAGCATCAGTTGCTCACCATGTAGTAGTTGACGAAGGACCCGCACTTCTGAATGAACCTTACCACCATGAACGCCATGTCCTCCACCAGCCCGGTGCGGCACCGCGCCACCAAATGCCGTGAACTTTACATCAATCGACATATTTGATTGTGTCAGCAATGTCGTGACATGCTTGCTTTGCAGATTGCAATTCAAGTGTTGTTTGTTGAGAAATTTCCACTCTTCGTGCAAACTTACCATCCAGGCCAGGCCTCGGTCCACATGGTAGGCTTGCTGTTGGAGTTGGGGACGAAGTAGTTGCAGTAGAAGCCATTGCAGGTATTTTTTTGCAGCCATCACGAATCTATTCATCATTACAAAGGGAACAACTAACAAATCTGTCAATTTTAATAGAAGAAAAGGAACGAATTAGCACAGAGAGTATATATTTTGTGGTGACAGTACCAGGCTCCAAAGTTGGCAGCTTGATTCGGTGATGTGATGTCCTAACAGAAGCATGTGCCCAGTGCAACAAAGCGGAGTGGTTAAATTAGCTGGCACCGCAATTTGCTCTTTGCCATTGCGCCATGGGCCATGGCATTGACAGAAATTGTGAGACGAGAACGAGAACGAGAGGGTGTTGTCATGCTTGCACACCACCACGGCATGCTGGCGTCAGTGATGACGACCATCTTGGTGGCCCAGTTGGCGTACGGCTTGGCGCCGCCGCCCATCGCCTACTCCATGTAGGCGTCTCCACCTGGGCGAGGAGCCGAGGATGATGGGGCCACCCTGCCACTCGAACATCTTCCATGGCTGCTGCGGCAGCAAAACCAATCAATCACACACGGCGGCGGCGCAACATGTTAATAAAATAATAGCGCCCATCAACCGCACACATGCTACGATCTGGCAACCCCTCGCCGGTGACGTAATCGAAACGGGAAAACCAGAGCAGAGTAGAGCAAGCGAAGAGCATCCTTGACGTAATCGCCACCTCCTTCTTCTCCCCGTCGCCCTTGGCCGCCTCCGCCGCCTTGGCCGCCGCCTAAGCAGGTAGATAGCTAGCCCCTATTCCTCTTGGTTTAATCTACATTCAGCTCTAATGGATTTGGCTGTCATTCATTCAAAAAATTCTAAGCACACACATCATGAAGCGAAGGCAAAAGGGGAAAATCAGACCTGCAATACAAGACGCATACACAGCCATACAACGATGCAGCATAACAACGTACAAGCGACGAGCAAGGGATTAGCATGGAATGAACTAATTCACAGAAATCGAACCCAATTACATCTTGCTGCAAATACATATGGATTGATAAGAACTTGATGGAAACAGGTGAGCGTACCTTCAGTTTTGAGTGCTCAAAACACAACTGTCACAAAGTTTCTGAATGCAGACAGAAATTAGGGATCGGCGGCCAGCCTGCCCTTCCCTTCGACCCACGCCGCAGCGGAGCTCGACCCATCGGCGCCTTCTCCGGCGTAGTCGTGGGAGGGGGTGGAGGAACTGCTGCTGCCCGCGGAGCTCGGAGGAGAAGGAATCGCGGCGAGCTCGTTGCCCTTCCGGGGGTCCACCACCGTGTCGGGGCTCAACCCATCGGTGCCGCCTCCGGCCTGCTCGAGGTGGAGGGGCGTCGCGTGGGGAGGTGGCGGCGCGAGGAGAATAATCGAAGGAGAGGAGAGAAGGCGGCGGCGTCGTCAAGCGAGAAGGGGTTCGTGCGGAGGGGACCTGGCTAGGGGCCAGTTCTTTTCGGCGATTCTCCCAGAATCGCCCCCCTCCCCAGCTTCTTCCAGAATCGTCACTCCATATTTTTTTTACAATCCTAGCTAGTTGGTCTAATTAGCTAGGATTATAAAAAAAATATAGTGGCGATTCTGGGAGGGAGAGGGGCGATTCTGGTAGAATCGCCCAAAAGAACTGGCCCTAGGTCTTGCCTGGCTGCTTTTGATCTCCTATTCCCGTCTTGGGTTTATTTATTTTTATGAGCAGTTTTAACATGGTCCCTTTTACCCCCTCTTTTCACATGAGAGGTAAGAGTATAAAATAGATCTTAGCCGTTGATCTCATCAATGAATGACTTGATTGACTCTTACCTTCTTACCTCACATGTAAAAAAAGAAGGTAAGAGGGACCATGTTAAAATTTGCCTTTTTTTATTGCTAGCACAGTAAACAGACACGTGTACCGCGCGGTTACTCGCCCATGATGCGCATGTTAATGTTTTGGATGTGTTTGATCGACTATGAGCCTGATGATTTCTTCTTTTTGTGTTGATGTATAAAATGTTATGATCGAAGTGACTGTTATGTGGTTTCATGAAATGTATGCTTGTTTCGACACCCTTTCAGGATGATGTTTCTACTGCTTTTGTCGATGCTAAAATTACCAAGCCATTTTGCTGTGCTTTTGAAGTATTTTTCATGTCTCTATTTTCTTGGGCTGAGTACTTGCTTTATTCTGTTCATTTAGTGATCTTCTCAGTGCTTGGTATTTATCTTTGTGCCTCATATCACTATGAAAGAATTCCTTATTTAACATTATCTTAAAATTAAATTCCCTATTTAACACTGCCAAAATATTTCTTCCCTATCTATCATTGACTCTAAATTTTATTCCCAATATAACACTTCCGTCAATTTTTTGAGCTAACGGTGTTAAATGGCGCTTGAAATGACAATACTACCCTTGGCACTAGTATATCACCAAAATCTCTTTTCCCCGGTGCCTCTGCTAGTTTTATAGAACGCTAAAAGAAATTATCGAAGGGCTGCACACATACGTGCAAAAGCTCGCTGCTTCATTAATCAGTGCACGCACGTCTAGCAGTACGTGACGCACGTACATGTGAAAGGCTAGCTTGCTGGATCGATCAACTCCGCTCTCTCGGCGGAACGAACGCAAACACGACATGCTGTCACTGGCTCCGGCAGGTGCGGCACAGTCTGCTAACTCCAACTTGCATACAAATTACAGAACACTTCTTGTCGCCATGCCCACGTACCACTAGAGCCTGGCCTATCAGCCTATCAGGTAAGCTTAGGTAAATTAGTTTTAGCACAACCTTTTGGCCACACCGACTCGTGTTATCCCAACTTTAAATATGACACAGAAATATAGGGGCAGATTGGCTAGATGTTTGAGGGCAAAATTGTCATTTCATACATAATTTAACACCGTTAGCTCAAATATTGTACATAAGTGTTATATTGGGAACAAAATTTAGAGTTGATGTCATAGAGGGAAGAAATATTTTTTCGGTGTTAAATAGGGCATCCAATTTTAAGACAGTGTTAAATAAGGAATTCTCTCTATCACTATTTCTTGAACCGAAGAATTTATTTTACCTTTGGATCCAGTGGTCTTCTGAATAGTCAATTATTAGTATGTTTCTTGTTTGTACCCCTTGTTGTGGCTGACATTGAGAAGATGCAGATTTTCCTCTGCTGAAGAGGTATAAAGAATGAGATTTTAGGTTAGGTTCCAATGTCATATTCTGGCCATTTGCCCAAGAGCTAATAATTCAGAGAAACGATGGAGATGGTTAGGTAGGCCTTATGGAAACTAAGCTAACCACTATAGCGAGATTTGGAATTGGTTGTAGTAGTAGTATTCTAGAAAAGACTGGTACCGCAACCTGGAAATCAGTGAACATCTTATTACATTTTTCTGTTGCACGGTTTGCAATTATTATCTCTTATTATTTCAATTCAGCTGTTAACCACTTTGGATGAAGGCTTTATGCAATGTTTGTAGCACAAGTGGTCTTAATAACTTCAGCTGTGCTTTGCGTACCAAACGTTTTGCTTGAGCCAACCGTAAATGTCCCCTAAAATTTTATGCCATCTGGAACAGTCCTGATGTGGAGGGCATGTGCGGGTCGCTGCAGGGCACGCACAGAGGCGTCTGCCCGCCTTCGATGAGGTCACCTTGCTGCACGGACGGAAACCTATGCTAGCTATCTCAATTATTCGGTTATTTTCTTTCCGATCTGATTGCCTAATCCAGAATAATATATCGAGCTTAATTATATGTGTACTTGTCAAGCTTTTTCTGTCTGCAACCTACTCTTTGAACACGTCTAAGTTGAATGTGAAAGTTGCCTGTCAGACTTGTCCTGCGCCAGTGCGCCTGATTAAGAGCAATGTTGTTCGCCAGTACCTGTTTGTCTGATTAGATGTGCATTCCTACTTTACCTCTTGTTTACAACTTTAATATATATCTTCAGGTAATAAAAATACGCTCAACCTTTTAGAAGCTTGTGTTTGTGAACAAAACTGTACGCTGGATGCAGGTGATTCTGCACCTTCGTTTTGCAATTTGTTCTTTGTTTGGATTTCGGTGTTACTGCAGAAAAATCAGCTAGATGGGTCTGGTAGATCCAGATGTGTACATGCTACTTTTGCTATGAAACAAAATGGTTTAGAACTCAATCTCTACAGCTCAAAATGTTCGTGTAATGCGGCAACAGTAAGCTTTCAGAGAACTGTAGTTGATTGTAACATGATCGATTCAGTTGCTTTTGGGTTTGCTTCTGCAGAGGACAGTAGTTGAAAGCAACAGTAAGCATGCAGAGAACAGAATTCTGCTTCTGCGATTGAACCTTTGAACATACACCGTGCCTCGTGTTCCCTGTGGGCTTTGCTACTTTTGCAAGTATATTTGCTTACTGGTGATCTATGGAACTGATTTATGCTGCAGCCAGACTTAGAAAAGGTATGAGTGTACTGTTTCATCAATTTTTGTAATGCTCCTGGGCGTCTATGCTTCACCCTTTGTAATCCTTCTGTAATTTGTTCCTTGTTGGATTTTTGGGTATTGCTACAGAAACACAATTTTGTTGCACAGTTGTTAAGAACTTAAGTTGTGCTTTTCAGATATAAGTTGCAGTCTTGCAGATACTTCGCATACAAATGCTCCGAACACGGCATGCTTTTGTTGTTTCTAGATGGGTCCAGTAGATTCACACGATTAGTTTTGCCGTGCAGGTGTTGTACTTCACATTTACTATAATGCATTGATTGGATCATACTATGAAACAAAGGTGGTTTTGAACTGAACTCAATCTTGAGAGCTCAAAACGTTTGTGTGATACTGCAACAGTAAGCATGCAGAGAACAGTAGTTGAAATGAAAGTAAGATAGACGAGTGGATGAGCTATTGAATGGCAGGTACATGCACAACTACACTTCTCACCCTAACTCTATAAATACTTCTTCACCCCCAACTGCTGCATCAAGTCTGGGTTGCTTCTGATTGAGTTGGGAAACTGTAGTTTACCATTCAGCAGCAGTTTATCTTCTTTTTATCTTATTACCGGTTCAGAAGTTTATCTTGGCGAGATGGACCCGCATGGGCCTAGAGGAGGACCGGGTTGGGGAGGCCTTGCAGGGTTGGGCCCAGGAGGGTGGGGTCCGGTTCAACCTGGCGGGCCTGGGTTTCCTGGTGGCCCTGGCCCTGGTTTCTGGGGGCCTGAGTTCGGTGGATTCTTCGGATCCTGGTAAGTTGAATTCTCAGCTTACTGATGGAGGTCATCAGTTCAATCAGTTAGATTGTCAACTGTTCTCCCTTCTAAAAAATCAGTCTATCTCTAAGAAATCAGTCTATTCGCTCGGTAGATGATTAGTGGTTCGGGGATCAAGTATAATATTTTCAGCACCAACTACTAGTAGTTTAATTTTGAACTCTGAATCTCTTTTGTTGTACACGGATACATCTGAAGCTCTGGATGAACGCTTCTTCTGCAGCTTCTACCTCATGTGCTGCTGCTGCCTGCTCCAAGATTGCTGCGGTCCTTTGTTCCGACACCCGGGCCCTGGCGCTCCGCTGCCTCCTTTCTGATAGCCTGTGGAGCTGCGGGTCATATCGACCACAAGAAACAACGCACTTGAGAACAATTTCTAGACTAAGTATCCACGGAAGAACACAATTGTGTGAAGATATTGCATCTTGGGAGTTCCCTTTGCTACTATGTAAAAGCATACTTATTGTCTTAGTAGTATAAATCCTGGAGATCATTATTTCAGTCCTAGTTTTCATATCCTCACGAGCTGCAATGTCTGAGTTGGATCAGCATCTGCATGAACATGTTGACTTCTTCTTTTTGTGTTGATTTATAAAAAGTTATGTTCAGAAGTGATTGTTATGTGGTTGCATTAAATATTTGCTTGTTACCGAAAAAGGCTTTCGCCCTGCTTTATATTATAAAGCAAATGGCCAAGCCAACATCCAACAAGGTTCAAGCACACACACACGCGCGCAGATAGATAAGTAGTGGAAGGGTTAATGCTGAGGGCACAGCTTAACAAGCTCTGAAAAACAAAAAGGCACACGCGCCGGGAGTGACATAGCATCTAGTCGGGCTCCGGGGGTGGCGAGGGGAGCGGGGGCGCCAAGCGGAAGGCCATCGATCGAAGGTCGGCGAGGAGGGTGCTGATGATGTCCCGGTCCTGAGGGCGGCTAAGCTACCGCCAGAGCTGCAAGTAACCACACATTTTAAAAATGGAGTCAGTAGCACGCCGAAGAGGCACCTTCTGTATGACAAGCTTATTGCGAACAGTCCACAGCGTCCAGGCGAGGACCCCCACGCACAGCCATCTAATATGCCTGTAGCGAGGGGGTGAAGCCTGAATTTCCGCAAGCAGGTCAGGGAAGTTGGTGTTGCACCACTGGCCCCCAATCGTTTCGCAGAAACAGGACCAGAGGAACTGTGCCGTGTAGCACGAGAAGAAGATGTGGTTGGCATCCTCTACCGTGCCGCACATGGGGCACATCCCATCTCCAGGTCCATGACGCTTAAGGACCTCAACTCCGGACGGGAGGCGGCCGCGGATCCATTGCCACAGGAAGATCCTGATCTTCAGGGGCAGGCGGATGTCCCAAATCAAACTGAGGGGCTCGCGGGCCGTCGATGGGGCGATAGCCACGTAGAGAGATTTGGTGGAGAAACAGCCGGAGGGTTCCAGTCGCCAAGAGATGATGTCCGGGGAGTCGGCAACGTCTATAGGAAGGAGTGCGATGTCCTGGAGGAGGGCATCCCAAGCTGCAACCTCAAGGGGGCCAAAGGGGCGGCGGAAAGCGAGGCGCCCTAAGTCAATAAGGACCGTCTCGACAGAGACCCGAGGGTCAACAACGATGTCGAAGAGAACTGGGAAGCGCGCGGCTAGGGGGGTGTCGCCAAGCCACCTATCAAGCCAGAACAGGGTCGAGGACCTAGTACCCACCGAAATGGATGTGCCAATGCGCAGAACAGGCAGCAGCTGGACGACGGCCTGCCAAAACTGGGAGCCGCCTGAGCGCTGACAAAATGCGAGAGGCTGCCCACGCAGGTACTTGTTCTGGATGATAGTAAGCCAGAGACCTCCATCTCCATTGGCAATGCGCCAGAGCCAACGAGTCAGGAGGGCAATGTTCATGCGCCGGGAGGACAAAATCTCAAGACCGCCTTGGTCCTTGGGTTTGCATACATCTGGCCAGCTGACCATGTGGAACTTCTGCTTACCCCCCTCCCCAGCCCAGAAGAATCTGGATTGGTATCTGGCGATCTCCTGGTGCAGGGTTTCATGTAGGCTATAAAAGCTCATGAGGAACCAAAGGAGGCTAGCAAGCGAAGAGTTGATAAGGATCACGTGAGCAGCCTTCGACAGCCAGCACCCTTTCCAGGGCTCAACGCGATGTTGCATACGGGTCACCGTGGGGCGAAGATCAGCCACGGTGAGGCGCGAGTCACTAATGGGGATCCCCAGATAAGTCGTGGGGAAAGAACCCAACCGACAGTTTAGTCGGTTAGCAATAGCCTGTGTTTCCTCCAAGGGGTACCCGAGGACCATCACTTCGCTCTTATCGAAGTTGATGGTTAGGCCCGACATTTGTTGGAAGCACAGGAGGAGGAACTTCAAGTTAGTGATATCTGGGGCGGATCCCTCGACCATTATAATGGTATCATCCGCATATTGAAGGAGGGAGACCCCTCCCCCTCCGACTAGGTGGGGGACTAAGCCGCGGATATGACCAGCAGCCTTGGCCTTATCCAAGATGGATGCCAGGGCATCGACCACCATGTTGAACAAGAACGGTGAGAAGGGGTCACCCTGACGGACCCCACAAAGGGTGGGGAAGTAGGGCCCAATGTCACCGTTGATGTTCACCGTGGTCCGGCCACGAGAGACAAGCTGCATGACGCGGGTCACCCAACGGTCGTCGAAGCCCTTGCGAAGCAACACTTCACGCAGGAATGGCCAGTGTACCGTGTCGTAGGCTTTGTGAAAGTCTAGCTTTAGGAAGACCGCACGAAGGCGTTTTAGACGGACCTCGTGGAGGACCTCGTGGAATACTAACACTCCATCGAGAATAAATCGACCTTGTATGAAGGCGGATTGGTTCGGATGGGTAATCGTGTCAGCGAGGAGGGTCACCCTATTGGCGTACCCTTTGGCCAAGATCCGGAAAATCACATTAATCACTGTGATTGGGCGGAACTGGCGGATGTCCGAGGCGCCCGGGACCTTGGGGATGAGGGTCACAATCCCGTAATTGAGGCGCCCAAGGTCCATGGAGCCCGAATAAAATTCTTCGAACAGAGCCATGACCTCCGTCTTGATGGTAGGCCAGAACGTTTTAAAGAACGTCACGGGCAGGCCATCAGGACCCGGGGCCGAGGAGGGGTTCATCCCCTTAATGGCTGCGAGGACCTCATCCTCGTCAAAAGGGGCAACTAATGCCACATTGGCCTCTGCCGAGACCAATTGCGCACCCGACCAAATGTCGGGGGCGAGACTAGCCCCACCCCGCGGGATGGGAGTAAATAGGGCTTTATAGAAGCCGTCTACGTGGGTACGGATGGCTGATGGGAGAGCGATCAGCGTGTCTCCATCCCAAAGGCAGTGGATGGAATTGCGACGACGCCGGCCATTCGCCACCACCTGAAAATAGGCGGTGTTGGCATCTCCCCGAAGTACCCACCTCTGGGTACCACGTAGGCGCCAGTAGGCCTCTTCATCTATGTAAATGGTGGAGAGTTGGTCTTCCAGATCGTATCGCAGCATCCACTCATCAGGGGAGATCCCAGTCGAGTCGGCGCGGGTGTCCAGGGCTTGGATAGCCATCAGGAGGGCCTTTTTGCGCTCTCTAAGGTCCCGGCCCAGGTTGGCCCCCCAACCCTTCATGAATTGGCGGGCTAGCTTGGCGCAGAAGTGCCACGAGTCGACAGCGGACATGGAGCGATGGGTAGCAGAGCGAGCAAAAATCCAGCGAGCGACAACAGCTTCCCGGAAGCCGGCCTGATTGAGCCAGAAAGGCTCGAACCGGAATCGCGGCAGGGTGGAGGGCCGCTCGTCGGCGGTGGAGAGGAGGAGGGGGACATGGTCAGACCCGATCCGGGTGACAGCCCGGAGCAATGCCAGTGGGCAGCGTAATTCCCATTCAGGGGAAACTAGGACACGATCCAGGACGGATTGTGTCGGGACCATCTGCCGGTTCGTCCAGGTGAACCTGGCACCCGTCCGATCAAGTTCGCGGAGCCCCAGCTCCGCGATCCAATCGTTGAATAATTGCATCCGGGGGAAGTTAATCCGATCATTATTCTTCTCATCCGGGGATCGGATGAGATTAAAGTCTCCGCCCACGAGAACTGGGAGGAGGGAGTTAGAGATCTTCAGCTGCAGCTCTGCTAGGAAGGCCGGGGAGCAGCGGTGGTCCGCCGGTCCGTACACAATAATGACCTCCCATTTGAAATTTAGGGCGCGCTCGAAGATCTCCATACTAACGAAGAATTTGCCCCGGTCCATGCCACCCACCTCAAAGGTGGCATCCTTTACCCCTAAGAGGAAGCCGCCAGAGTGGCCTGAGGTCCCACTAGAAGGGAGCCAGTGCCAAGCGAAGAGGTGGGAGCTAAGGCGTTCAAGCTCCTGAAGGGTGAACTCAGTGCTCAAGGTTTCCTGGATGGCAATGATGTCAATGCATTCATCACGAATGTACTCAATGAGTTGGCGACGGCAACCATCATGGCCGAAGCCGCGGATGTTCCAGAAAAGAGCCCGCATCTAAGCCCCCATCAGGGGGCTGCTTGACCCCAGGACACGGGAAGCGCTTTGAGCGCGGAGGGCAGCAGTGCGCGAAAGGGTGCGGCCATGGATTATCCCGTCGGCCACCGGAGGGGCCTGAACCGCGGGGGTGGTGGTCGACCTCTCGGGAGGCCGAAGCAGGCGAGCGCGGGTCTCAGCCAGCTTGCCATCTAGAATCTCCCGGGCCGTAATGGTCGCGATCTGTTCTAAGGGGGGACCGACCTCCCCCTGAAAACAATGGCCGAGTCATTGGCCACCTTGGCGACATGGCCAGGCGGAGCATCCTCAAGAGCGGAAAATGAGCAATAGGAAGAACTGGGGAGGTTGGGGTCCGCACCTGACTCGAGGTTCCAGACCGCCGCACGGAGCTCCGCGCGCTCGGCGATGGACGGCGCTGGAGAGTCGGCCGGCCGCGCCGCATCGAGGCGGGCACTGCGGCGGGAGAACGTCACCGGCGTCGAGGTGGAGCGCGACAGCCTGGCATACGCCACCGTCGAAGGGGGGTGCGCGGAGGTCGGCGAGGAGACGTCCACAGCCACCGAGGCGGACGGGGCGGTCGGCGAGGAGAGGCGGATGTCGGAGGGCACCGGCGGGGGGAGCAGGCCGGCGAGCTCCAGGGTGATCCCGACCGCAACCCCCGCGGGTGGAGGCGACGGGGCAAGTGCGATGGGAACCTCACACCCGCCTCCACCTGTGGAGACCGGGGAGGCCGAGCCGGCGGGGGACGGGGGGTCCGGCCCCGACGGCGAGGAGCGAAGGGCGGAGACGGCGCAGGAGGAGCGAGGCGACGATGGCGGGGCGACAAGGAGGCCCACACTAGAGATGTCACTGGCCGACTCCGACGGAGACTGAGAGGGTATGACCGGCGGGGTGGCCAAGCAGAGGGCCACCGCGAGGTCAGCGGCCGACACTCGAGTGCGCCCCGCCCCGGAACCGTCACGACCCGCTAGTGGGTTGGAGGGCTCCCGGGAGGGGGAGCGGGAGCGCTCTGAGCCGTCCTCGTCATCTCCTGGATCGTCGAGGCGGGAGTGGCGCGAGCGCCTGCAGTGGGAGTCGTCGGCATCAGCTGGGCCACCCCCCAGGTGACTATCATCAGAGAAGCGGGGGCGGCCGACGTGGTTCGGAGGCTCGGGGCAGATCTTGAGGTCGTAGTCGTCGTCGTTGAAGAAGACCCGGATTGTGACATGGAGCTTGGAGGAGTCCAGGCACTTCACCTTGACCCGAACCTCCTCCTCCTTGCGTAAGGAGAGCTCGTCGACCACCACCACCTTGCCTAGGATCTTGGACATACTACGGATGACTCGCTCAGACCAGGCCACATCTGGCAGGCCGGCGATGAGGAGCCAAGCAGTGTCCAGGACAGCAACAGCCTTGGGATCCCACCGCGGCTCAAATATGTTCACCACAATGTCGTTGAGTGCCAAGGTGATGTTGTTGCTGCGGGTACAGAATCCCATACTCATAGCGTCGGGGAAGATCACTGAGAAGGCGTTGGAAGCGGTGGGGGTCACCTGCCAATCCCACGTGCACCTGCACAAGTGGTTGAGCTCTGCCTCAAGCAGCTCCGGGGTGGCGACGGCCTCGCCCACGACTGTCACAATCGCCAGCAGCGAGGGGGAGGGAGGGGGATCTCTGGAACCTCGATGTGGAAGAAGGCCATGTCCTCGATGCCGTGGCCGTACATCATGATCTCCTCCGTCACCGGGCGATCCGGACAGAGAATCGCGGGGTGCCCGGCATCCTTGCATAGGTAGCACATCGGGGGGTTGGGACAAGCCACCTGGAAGTGGCCGGTCAAGCTGCAGTTGAAGCACGGCGGGCCGTCGAAAGAGGCGTTGGTGCCCGGAGGGGGAACCGCGGCGGCGGTGGAGGCGGCAGCCTGAGGGCGCGGAGGGCCCTTCTTCTTCTTCTTCGGACCCTGGCGCCCCCGATTGCCATTACCGCCGTTAGACGGCGGGAACGCAGCCTGGGAGTGGGGAGGCTGGTAGCGACGGGTGGCCGGGGCGCTGTTGGGGTTGGCAACGGGCAACGGGCGGGGCAGGGAGGGGGACCGGTCCCGGCGACGGGCAGGCGAGGGGGACCGCCGCTACGAGGACGGCCTTGACTCACCGGCCGGCGACCTACCAAGGTCCCGCGACGCCGCCCGAGGAGAGGAGCGGCGTGCCGGAGAGCGCGAACGGAGCGAGGGGCGGGGGGGAGGGCGGCGGGAGTCACGCGTCGGGGTGTGTCGAGCCGGCCGGGAGGAGAGCTGCTACCGCAGGTCGGCCTCACGCCGGTGGCCATCGAGGGAGGGGCGGGG
This sequence comes from Triticum urartu, assembly GCF_003073215.2. Taxonomy (NCBI): domain Eukaryota; kingdom Viridiplantae; phylum Streptophyta; class Magnoliopsida; order Poales; family Poaceae; genus Triticum; species Triticum urartu. Next base: position 690,594,835 of record NC_053024.1, read on the forward strand.
CGGGTCACGGCGCTCGTCGGCCCGGCGCTTGGGGCGCCCCGCGTCGTCCCCCCTTTTCCGAGTCATGGACGGCGTGGGGAGAGAGGGGGCCGTGGGGAGGATGGCGGCGCCGGCGAGCAGGGATCGGGGCGGGGCGGCTGGAACTGGCGGTGCGGGTGGGGGTAGGAATCGGGGGACGAGGGAACCCTACTGGGGGCCATATCGACCGCCTGCTTAGGCCCAAGGCCGCCAGAGGGCGAACCTGGGCCGTGCGGGGCGGAACCGGCCCGTCGAGCCGGCCCACCCCAGCCGCAGAGGCCCGCATTGGGTCGTAGCCGTGTCCACCACCCTGGGAGGGGGCCAACAGCCAGGCCCATAGGCCGGCCCAAGAGCACAGCGACCCGGTATGAGCGCCCCGGAGTGGCCAAGCGGGGAGCTAGGGTTTCCCCGAGCGCCGCCACGGTGGCCGCCGGCGGGGGCGTACGGGGACGGCGAGGGGAAGGCGGGGCGGGGATGCGACCCGGAGGGAGGGGCCCGGAGGAACCGCGCGATGGGAAGAAGGGCCGGAAGGGAGCACGTCGGGAGAGGACCGGGGGCGAGCTCGGGCGGGCTCGCCGGAGCCAGACAGGCCGGAGCAGAGGAGGGCATGGCCGGAGTCGAGGGTTTCCAGGAGGCGCAAGCAGGGCCGCGATCCGCGCGTCCGGCAACACCCCAGCTGCCAGCGCGCCGCCGCCGGGAGGGCATCCCGGAACCCAAGGCCAGACCTTGCAATCCCCGCGCCGGAGAGGCGGCAGGAGGGAGAAGCCGGCGTCGGCCCGACCCACGGGCGGCCGAACTCCCACCCCTGGGAGTAGGGCCACCGGCGTGGTCGGGCAGCAGCCGCGGCGGTGCCTTAGGAGGGGCACGGTCCCAGCACACGACGGGGCGGCCAACAGCGACGTCGTCGGCCTCGGCGACGTCAGCCCACACAATCCGCGGAGAGCCAGAGGGGGGGAGGGGGGTCGGCGAAGGGACAGGGGCGGCGGACGCCGGCGAGGGGGCGGCGCTCGAGGGAGGGGACGGGGGGCGGGGCGGCGGCGGGGCAGCCGCATCGCCCGCGTCGCCAGGGGCGCCGCCCGGGCAGTCGCCAGACGCCAGCGCCTCCATGATATTTGCTTGTTTCGATACCCTTTCAGGATGAAGTGACTAACCGCTTCGTTTGATGCTAAAATGAGCTCGCTTTTGACGTATTTTTGGAGTATTTTACTGAGTGCGGCGAATCTGCACCCGGGCTCAGCTGCACCCGCGCTCATGGAAAAAATCAAAAAAAAATACTAGAAAAATTCAAAAAATTCCAAAAAAAATTGTGTGGTAGATAATTTGATGTAGGGTGATTCAGTGTGTTTTTGTGGGCACATTTTGACTGCTCGCGTCGCCCCCGCCCTGGGCGACTCGGGGGCTCTCCAACCCTAGGGCCGCAGCCGTCCTCTCCTTCTCCCCTCCTCGCGCCGCCGCCGGGTGACGCCGCCGGGTGAAACCCGCGTGGCAGACGGCGGCGGCGGGGGGACTCCCTCTCCCGACTCCCCTTCCTCCGCGGGCGGCGGATCTAGGCGGCAGGCGGCGGTGTCCTGCGGCGCTCGCGGTTTGGCGCGAGGTGGCAGGCCTCGGCGAGCGGTGGCGGGGCGCGGGGCACGCGGCGGCGAGCCTCGGCAGGCGGTGGCGGCTGCGCGCGGGGCTGATTCCGGGGCAGCGGCGCGGGCATGGATCCATCATGGATCTGATCCTGCGGGCGCGGTCTCGGCTTCCCCTGCTCGGCCGGCGGGTCTCAGTGGGTGGCCGGCAAGGATGACCCGTGCACAAGGGATGGAGGTCTTCGATCAGATCCGGATGAAAACCTGCTATTGGCTATTGCCAAGGCCGGCGATGGCGACGCTGTCTGCGTCGTTCCCTTCCTGAAGGCATCGTCGTGGAGAAGTTCAAGGCCACTCTCTGCTACCTCCGGGGGAAACCCTAGATCAGTAGATCGGATGACGGCGGCTCTCTGGTGTCGTTTCCCTCCTGGGGGCGTCATTCTTGGAGGTGCACACGGGCTCGAGGGACTAGAGGACGACGACTTTGGTGGAGCGGTGCTTCATCTTACACATTGATGGTGGTGGATCTCGGCGGCGTGGCGCTGTGGAGACTCGGCGTCTGATGCGCGGAGATGGACTCGTGCAGGAGGTGGAAGCTGTCTGGCGTCATGGTGGCGTTGATGGCAGATAGGCCTGGCAAGGTCGGTGCAGCAGTACAGCTCTGAAGATGGATTGGTGGCAGGCGGCTGCGGCGGCCTCATACCCGGCAGGGGTCCTGGTTGAGAAGCACGCCGGACTGGTGGGTGCCCATACCAGGCAGGCGTCCTGGGTGGGACCTCAAGTCTTTAGATGTTTAGGTTTGGCTGCGTGGTCTGTTTGGTATTAGGCCCAGACTTTCAGCGCCCCTACATCAACTGGATAGGGATAGCGACAGTTGTTGCTTGTTTTGCTGGCTTTAGACTTATTGTTGTATGACTCTGTACGGTCTTGTGTCAATAATTAATAAAATGGCCGTATGCATCGCCCAGATGCAGAGGCCAGGGGTCGTCCTCCTTTTCTAAAAAAAAAAGATAATTTGATGCATGAGGTTCGCTCCAAATTTCAACTCATTTGAACATTTGAGTAGCCCTGGGCAAAAAAGACAAAATCGAGGTCTGTAAAACAATTTACTGTTCAGGAACTGTTTTGACCTGATTTGTCTTTTTTGCCCAGAATTGCTCAGATGTCCAAATGAAATGAAAGTTGGAGCGGACCTCACGCATCAAATGATCTACCACACAAAAACATTTTGGAATTTTTTGAATTTGTCTAGTATTTTTTTTGAATTTTTTTCTGAGCGGGTGCAGCTGAGCCCGTGCTCAGATGCAGATTTTCGTATTTTACTCTGCTTTTCTGGTTGTGTGAAAATATATGCTAGTTTTCATACCATTTTGCTCTGCTTTTGAAGTATTTTTCAATCGATCCGCTTTATTCTATTTATCTGCTTGTCTTCTCAGTACTACTCCCTCCATTCCAAAATAGACGACTCAACTTTGTATTAACTTTGTACAAAGTTGAGTCATCTATTTTGGAACAGAGGGAGTACTTGTTATTTATCTAGGGGCCTTCCTAATAGTTCGTTCTTTTTAGTGTGTTTCCTGTTTGTACCTTTTGTTGTAGCTGGTTAAATTCAATGCTTCCATATTGCATCATAATGCATTTCTGGGAGCTGAATGCCTTGGGACCATTTTCTGCATGATGATAGGTTGGAGCAGTTTTATCTCTTGCAGGATTTCGACATGTTTTACTCTAACAAATGATTCCAAATCTTCTTGATTTCTTGCTTAAATAATGAGAATTTAGGTTAAGTTCCAATGGCATATTCTGCCCCTTTTCCCAGGCGCTAATAATTCAGAGAAATGATGGAGATGGTTAGGTAGGACTTGTGGAAACTAAGCTCACCACTATAGCTAGAATTAGAAATGATTGTAGTAGCATTCTTCTAGAAAAGACTGGTACCGCAACCTGAAAATCTATGAACAGCTTATTACATTTTTTTCTGTTGCACAGTTTGCAAATATCATCTCTTGTTATTTCAATTTAGCCGTTAACCATTTTGGATAAAGGCTTCATACGATGTTTGTAGCACAATTGCTCTTAATAAATTCAGCTGTGCTTTTTTGCATACCAAAGTTTTTGCTTCAGTCAACCATAAATGCCCCTGAAAAATTGATGCGTCCTGGAGCTGTGCTGATGTGGAGGGCGTGTGCGGATCGCTGTGGGGCACGCACAGAGGCGTCTGCCCGCTTTCGACAAGGTCAGCTTGCTGCACGGACGAAAACCTATGCTAGCTATCTCAATTATTCAGCTATTTTCTTGCTGGTCAGAGTATATCAAGCTTAACTATGGGCCTGTTCGGAACTCCTCCAACTTCACAAAACTCCCCAAATCCAGCTTCTGTTCTCAGCTTCTCACTACATGTCAAGCTTGGTCTGTCTGCAACCTACTCTTTGAACACCTCTAAGTTGCATGTGAAAGTTGCCTGGCTGACTTGTTCTGCGCCTGATTGGGAACGAAGCTGTTCAACCAGTAGTTGTTTGTCTGATTTACATTTACAACTCTGTTATATATCTTCGGTAAGGAAAGTATTTTCAACTTTTTAGAAGCTTCTGTTTGTAACAAACATAAGATAAATGGGCAAAACTGTACGTTGGTCCTGCAATTTGATTGTTGTTGGATTTCGGTGTTGCTTCAGAAAAATCAGCTAGATGGGTCTGCTAGATTCAGATGTCCACATGCTATTTTTGCTATGAAACAAAGTGGTTTAGAACTCAATCTCTAGTGCTCAAATTGTCCCCGTAATGCTGCATGCAGTAGTTAGCAGAAAACAGTAGTTGAAATGGAAGATAGACCAGTGGGTGAGCCATTGAACAGAAGGTACATGCACAACTACCAGTTCTCACTCTACCTCTATAAATTCTTCTTCACCACAAACTGCTGCACCAAGTCTCGTTTGTTCTTTCTGATTGAGTTGTGAAGCTCTAGTTTACCATTCAGCATCAGTTTAGCTTCTTTTTCAATTTAGTAGGAGCAATTCAGGGTAGGATGGATCCGCATGGGCCTGGAGGACCGGGCTGGGGTGGCCCTGCAGGATGGGGCCCTGGAGGGTGGGGTCCGGTTCCACCTGGTGGGCCTGGGTTTCCTGGTGGCCCTGGTTCTTGGGGGCCTGGGCTCGGTGGATTCTTCGGATCCTGGTAAGTTGAATTGTCAACTAACTGATGGAGATCATCAAGTCATTCAGTTACTTACATGTCAATTTTTGTTCCTTCTAAAAAATCAGACTATTAGTGTGGTTCAGGGATCAAGTGTAATTTTTTTAGCACCAAGCCACCAACTCAAGCTTCAATTCCAAGCCATGATGCATGTATACTATTAGTACGTTAATTTTGCACCTCTGAACCAATTTTGTTATATATATATATATATATATATATATATATATATATGAATAAACCTGCAACTCTGAACAAGTGTTTCTTCTGTAGCTTCTATCTCCTGTGCTGCTGCTGCCTGCTCCAAGATTGCTGCGGCCCTCTCTTCGGACGACCGGGCCCTGGCGGCCCACCACCCCCTTTCTGATAGCCTGCAGAACTGCTGGCTACAAGAAACAACATTCCTAGACTAAATATGCGTGGAAGAACCCACTTGTGTGAAAACATTGCATCTTGGAAGTTCCCCTTGCTGCTATGTAAACATTACTGAAAGACATATGGTCTTGGTAGTATCTCTATATATATATATATATATCCTGGTCCTGGAGACAACTGTTTCAGTCTTACAGAGTTTACCTGTTGCCACTGCTATTTCAGAATGCCACCACTGAAAATCATATGGTCATGTCTCTCTCCTGGAGATTATTGTTTCGGTCTTACCTTGTACCTTTGCTGATGCGTTTCACAGCCTAGCTCTCTCCACTTTATACTTTGTGGATGCATTTCACAGGCAGAGAAGTGCACCGAGGAGTACTAGTGTTCTCTCTTGGTAGGTGCCGAGACAGCATGATATCATCCTTAAGGTGGTCAAACGCACACAACGACCTGCTGTGATACAGGTCGATTATTTTGCCTTTTCCTTGCTCCTTGGCGACCATGATCTAACCGAATCGGTGTAGCTAAGACAAATAGATATCGTTGCGATTCTATATTGATCACGGTCTGATCTGTAGAGATTGATATGGTGTGATTCTGTAATCAATTATAATCTTGGCAATTAAGTATCGCCCATGTATAAATACAAGGCAAGCTTACAACAAAAATAATGCAGTTTGCTTGGTAATTCCTGAACTTTTGCGCGTTGACATGCATCACACACACACACACACTAGATGTCATGGTAGTCTCTGTCATAGGGTGCCAAGCTTCGAGTCCTCATCCAACGCGTCGAGGCATCGAGCTCTCTACTGTTCCAAGCTCTTGCGGTTAGGTAATCTGTCCAAAAGCGTTGGTGAGTCATTCCTTAGGTCAAATGAATTCCTTTGTTCACCTTCTCTTGGGTGGAGTGTGTTTGATGCATGTCAATGTGCAAAAGTTCATAAATTGCCTTCTCGTGATTCCTGGAGCCGTAGTCGTCGATGTTGAATATTTGCATAGGTCTGAAGCACCTGACACCAAATCTAGCCAGATGACGAGAAACCCTAACCTCAGCACCCATGGAGACGTCATGAATCTACTCCGGAGCTCTGTTGACGAAGTCCAGACAGACGGACTCAGGGATGATCAGAGCTCGGAAGACAAACTTGAAGAATAAGCGTCGTCATCCGCCCAAGCATCGTACCTGTGAGAGCTAAAAGCCCTAACCTAAGCTACTAATTGGAGGCACTGGATTCCCATCCCCGCCATCAGCCACCGAAGCGGCAGATAGAGGAAAGACGAATCCATGGGCTCACTAGTGAAGCCTTGAGGGGAGTGTTTGCCCTAGCTGTCTAGGGTTAGGGTCCCATAATTACTTTATATTTTTTTCGATAAAGGGCGACTTTATTATCTCAAAATGTAGTATCAAGCGGATACAAAGCATTATGAGTAACACCTGGGCTCTGCATAACTAAGATGCACACAGCCAAATTCAGAAGTCTAACAAAATTCATGAAATAAAAATCGACAAACCGGCAACAGTAGAGTCTTTTAGACCGACACTATGCCTATGTCGAAGAAGGTGGTGGCTCGATCCGTAGGTTATGCTGCCACCCATGTTGGGAAAAAACATCCGTAGCCACCTGCTCCAATCGCGTACACACTGCCATGAACAGCGGTTGGTACTCCGGCCGTTGTAGTATAGACCACGTACGTAGCGAGTGCGTACACCGGAAAATAACCTGTAGAGGAGAAGCATTTTTGTCATTAAAAACCAAATCATTTCTACATAGCCAAAGCGGACCAAATTAAGGCATACGCTCCCACCCTTATTAGCGTTTTGAACCTATTTGTAATACCGTCCAACCAATGACCAAAAATATTGGCAACACTTGTGGGGCGGATACAAATTTGACGCTATTTGGATGACTGACCACGTAGAACGTGCAAACTTGCATTGGAAAAAGAGGTGTTTGATTGTCTCGTCATGAGTACAAAAAGAACACTTCTTACTCCCTGCCAGTTTGCGCCGTGCGAGGTTGTCTTTGGTTAACACAACTCCCCTACGGATATACCACATGAAGATTTTCACTTTTAGTGGAATCTTTAGGACTTCCAAATTTTCTTATTATTACTCGTTGGTACCTCAGAATGCGTGAGTGCACGGTACATAGAGTCCACTGTGAAAGACCCTGATGTAGTAAGGTTCCAGCGAAACACATCCCGACCTTGTGTCAGGTTAATCGAATCCAGCCGGGATAAAAGATTATGCCATGACACAAGCCGGGGGCCAATCAAATCCCGCCTGAACGAAATATTCGGCGGGGAAGAACCGAGCACGTGCGCAATAGTATTATTCTTATCGCGAGCGATGTTATATAAGGCTGGATATTGTTCTCTGAGACTGGCATTGCCTAGCCAGATGTCTTCCCAGAAACGAATCTCCGACCCGTCCTTTATCGCGAAAGACCCAAAGCAAAAGAGATGTTTCTTTGCCGCCATTAGGCCAGCCCAAAAGTGCGAGTCGCCAGGTTTCCAATATGCCTGGGATACCGCCTTTTGGCCTAGATACTTGTTGCGCAACATGGTTTGCCAAACACCATCCTCAGTAAGAAGTTTAAATAACCATTTACTGAGAAGGGCCTCATTCTTGACCTGCAGGTCATGAATTCCAAGGCCACCTTGGTCTTTAGGCCTACAAACCACGCTCCATTTGGCTAGCCTGTATTTTTTCTTTTCACCATCTCCTTGCCAAAAGAATCTGGATCTAAAGTAGTCCAGTCTTTGCAGGACCCCTTTTGGGAGTTGGAAGAAAGAAAGTATATAGAGAACCATATTTGTGAGGACGGAGTTGATCAAAACCAGCCGACCACCAACTGAAAGTAGTTTTCCTTTCCAACTGCTCAACCGTTTCTCTAGACGCTCCTCCACATGCTTCCACTCCGCAATGGTGAGACGCCGATAATGTACCGGTATTCCCAGATATTTAATCGGGAATTGGCCAAGTGCGCAACCAAACAGGTCAGCATAATCGGCCGCCGCCTCAACGGCTTCTCCAAAGCAGAACAATTCACTTTTATGAAAGTTAATTTTGAGGCCCGACATTTTCTCAAACGCTGAAAGCAATAGCTTCAGATTTCGAGCTTTGTCTAGGTCATGTTCCATAAAAAGAATCGTGTCATCGGCATATTGCAAAATAGAGAGGCCACCATCCATAAGGTGTGGCTCTGCTCCCGCAATCTGTCCATCCTGCTTGGCGCGCTCAATCAGAATAGCCAACATGTCAGCAACAATGTTAAATAACATTGGGGACATGGGGTCACCCTGTCGTAGTCCTTTTTTTGTCTGAAAGTAATGACCTACATCATCATTGACTTTGATGGCCACACTACCTCCAGTTACAAAATTTTGGATCCACTTGCACCATTTATCGGAGAAACCTTTCATCCTTAGGGCCTGTTGGAGAAAAGACCACTTGACCTTGTCATAGGCTTTTTCAAAGTCAATTTTGAATACCACTCCACTCATGTTTTTTCGGTGCATCTCGTGGACGGTCTCATGAAGGATAACTACACCATCTAGTATATTCCTTCCTTGCATGAAGGCCATTTGAGATGGCCGGACAACATGGTCAGCTATTGAGTTTAACCTATTCGTAGCTACTTTGGTGAAAATCTTGAAGCTGACATTAAGGAGGCATATGGGTCTGAACTGTTGGATCCGTTCGGCCTCCTTTATTTTCGGCAACAAAACAATCTCACCAAAATTTAGCCTAAATAGGTCAAGTTGATCGGCATGAAGACACTTAAACAACTCCAGAAGGTCAACCTTGATGATATCCCAGAAATGCTGATAAAATTCTGCGGGAAAACCATCAGGGCCTGGAGCTTTGTTGTGTTCCATTTGGAACACCGCCGCTCTCACCTCCTCTTCCGAGAAAGGTGCCGTGAGGATATTGTTCTCTTCCACCGTGACTTGTGAAATATCATCTATTCGGGCCTCGTCAAGGGTGACATTCCCTTCATCTGGCGCCCCAAAAAGAGATTTGTAGTAGCTGGTGATATACTTTTTGAGCTCCTCCTGACCTTCGATCCGCCCCTCATCCTGTTGGAGACTATGAATACATTTCTTCCTATGTCGACCATTGGCGACCAATTGGAAGTATTTTGTATTACTATCTCCCATTAGGATGAAGTCAGCTTTGGACCTCTGGTAGTATTTGATCTCCTCTTCGTGCAATAGATGGGCAACCTTCTCATTAGATTGATTTTTCAATTCAATCTCTTGTTGAGATAAGGTACGTGTCACTGCAATTTTGTCGAGGTCATCAATAATGGTACAGAGGCGCTGCTTTTCTTTTTTGTACAATCCAATGGTGTGTTTAGCCCATCCAGAGAGGTGTTGCCTCATGGCCTTTATTTTATAATTCCATCTCTCAATCGGTGTACGACCAACGGCGGGCCTGTCCCAAACACTCTTTATTAAGTCTACAAAACCATCCCGATGCAACCATGCCAATTCAAATTTGAAAGGGCGACGGGCAGAATGACTCGTAGAATTAGAATCAAGAATGATTGGTGCATGATCAGATAATGCCTCGATACGCTCTAGGGCTCGCATGGTTACCATAGGAAATTTAAGCTCCCATTCGGTATCCATAAGTACCCTATCGAGCTTCTCATACGTCGGCACAGAACGGTTATTAGCCCAAGTGAACTGCCGCCCCGACATACAGGCCTCCCGAAGATCCAAACTGTCAATCACAGCATTGAAAAGGAAAGGCCAATGAGTGTCGAAGCGGTCATTATTTTTTTCTTCCTGGTACGTAAGGATATTAAAATCCCCTCCAATAAGCATTGGGTACGGGTTATCCTTAGCCAGGTTCACTAGTTCACGGAGGAAAGCAGATTTATGCTCATCTTGGGCAGCCCCATAGACTGCGACCAGGCTCCATGTAAAATTATCATCCCTATTTCGTAGGTGAAATTTGATATGAAAATCACCGGTCGAAAAAGCCAACAAATCCATGGTCGTGGTCAATATTCCAAGAAGGATTCCTCCGGACCTTCCACGAGCTGGTAGACTATGCCATGTGTAGTCGAAACCACCTGATAGGTGATCGAGGACGTGTGGGCGAAAGTCACATTTACCAGCCTCAGAAATCTGAGTTTCTTGGGTGATTATAGCCGATTTACATGGATTAATTATGTCCCAAAACATAAATCTAATGTAGAGCAAGCCTTCTACACTTTCTAGAAGCACATGTTTAGCGCATGCGTAACACCGAGATTAAGGCCGCTTAGTACGATTGGGGAGGATAATATTATCGACCATCTAGGCATTTCCTTTTTTCTTGCGAGAATAAACTCAGATCCATTAAACCATCTCCATGGCGCGTTATCACTGCTGCTCATCTAGAGCCAATCTGACTTTGTTCTTCATGGACGGGAAGTCTTGAAGACTAAGGTCCAATCGGACCAAGACAAAAGAAGAGGAGTGGACACCGGAGCAAGTCTCGCAGACCCAAGCAGCCACCAAGCATCAACCGTGCCCCCACAGAGGCCCCATGAATCTGCTGGCCACGAGGAGTGCTCGATGAACACCCTCACGAATCCCTAGACCAGACCGCACTCGGCGTCGCCGTTGCCGAGATAGAGCTGGGATGAAGAGACACTTATTCCAGCCGACGAAGCCGCCACCATCGTCGAAGCCTCGCTAGGGGAGACCTACACCTACCTACGATACGCAAATGAGATGAAGTCGCAGGGTTCCCCGGTCCTCCGAGGACTCCACTTAGGCAGTAGCTCCGGCACGACGACCTCTACAAGGATGCGCTGCACGACGGAAGGAGCCAGTGTGTCCTTCCACTACGCGAGGAAGTGGAACATACGCTCAGAGTCCATGGCCTTTCATTCCAATGCCTGGACCGCCAGAACCACGGTGTCGTCGACCAGCTCCGTGTGCACTGACATGGCCGACCCGTCATCCAGTGTGTTCTTTAGCAGGACGAACACGTCCAGCCATATGGTGGGGTCCCATAGAGGCTGCCACCTTTGGAGCACCGGGGCAACTAGAGGCGTCACGAGCATGCACGCTATGTGCGTTAGGAAGTACGTATGTCCGGTACACCTCGGGGAACTTCTCCTTGAGCCTTGTGAACTCCCATATCGGTCAGGTCGCTCGTTGTCAGCTCCCCTGGCACACTTTTCTCATGCACCAGCATCACAGCCTTGGTGACCACCCCCATTGTGTGCTCCATATGCTTGTCGTCTTGCAGCTCTTGTGTCACCTACTCCTATGTCTATGTAGCAAGGATTTGCTGGCAGAATTCCTGACCATGCTTCCGCAATCCATTATTTTTGCCCTTCTACCAGACGTCGTAAACCACTTGAGAGCTTTCGTCTGCGCCCTCGTCATCTCCCCACTTGGTCGGCCAGGTTTCCGGTTCTTTATCAACAAGTACATTGTTGTATTGTCCTTCACCTCAGCGCTGTCCATTCCGAAACCAGCTCTCCATGGTTGTTCCAACACCTTGATTGGAGAGGTGTTGCCTTCGATGTTCTGCTCGAGGCCAGAGCCTGATCCCACCTCGTAGTTTATCCGCTTCATCATCTTCACCACTGTTGTGTTGATGGACACCAGGCTCTTACCAGGCTGGAGCTTCGATGTCGGTGCCGGATTGTAATGCTGCCTAGGGTAGGGTTGATGATGGTGTTGAGACTAGGGCTGGACACGAGCCGAGCCGAGCCGAGCTTGGCTTTGGCTCGCTCCAGAGCGACTCGGCTCGGCTCGGCTCGGCCAACGAGCCTACTTTAGACGGCTCGGCTCGTTTTTGCTATGGCTCGGCTCAGACCGAGCCGGCTCGTGAGCCAGCTGGTGCCACAACAGCTGGGAGATAACAGAACCCGTTTTCGAAGACCAGTTTCCATCTTCTACAGCATTTAAACCCATAATTTGGAAAAGAAGCACTTTATATAGCTAAAAACGCAACATCTAGCAGTCTATGGTTTAAAAAATGGTCATAGTGATGAAAAAAATAAGCTTTCTTCTATGAAAAGTGTAGAGATGGAACAAATATGACCGAGAGAATTGGGCATCATTGCTTTTGAATTTTGGATAGCTCCTCCTTTGAACTTTATACAGCAAAAATATTGAACGTTGACAGCCAAACAATGCAATTTTGCATAGCCTAACACTTAGCGCTTTGACATCAAAATGAGAATCTTCCTCCTCGTCAAACAGAGTACCTTGCTCATCCTCGTCCTCCTCATTCTCTTCCTCCTCTTCATAATCCTTTTCTGCTTGCTTATCATGCTCCATTGCCTAGCACACAAAAACAGCACACACATGAACTTGGACACGCATATATTTGACTTTTTGATAGCAAAAACAGCATATACATGAGCTTGTACAAACATATATTTAACTTTTGGATACCAAAAACAGCATATAAATGATCTTGTACAAACTTATATTTGACTTTTGAATTCCAAAAACAACACATACATGAGCTTGCACACACATATATTTGACCTTTGGATAGTAAAAACAGCAAACACAGGAGTTCGACACACATATTTGGCACAACCATACCGGTGAAGATGTAGGATTCCGTTTCTACTACAGAACGTGTTCGACAAATATCTCAAGTGTTAGTTCACACTGGACAGACTGACTGAACCTCTTTGATGCTTAGATTTCAAGTGTCCTCTGAAATTTGACACTTGACACTTGACGCTTGACAGACTGACGCTTATGTAGCCAGGAACTGTAGTCACTTATAAACAGAATGAAAACAACAGAGCCACACAGGACCATCTTTAATTTCAGTAAAATTAAAAACCTTCGATTTCCATAGATTAAGGGGCTTCCACTTCCAAATTAAACAGAAAATCCATTTCCAAATTAAACTGAAAATAGAGACGAGGACTCACGGAGGAGGGGCCGCGGATATGGTCGTCGGCACGGCGCCGCAGCGCCTCCTCATAGCGGAAGTTTTCGAGGACATGGTCGGCTTGGTAGGCGGTGATCTTGAGATCCGCCATCCAGCGGCGGACGGTGGGGTTGGTGCGGCTCTTGGAGTCGGCAGGGTCAGCGAGACGTCAAGACGGCAGAGATTTTTTTACCCTTAATAACAACTCGGCGAGCGGGACATTGCCGTAATCCTTGGCCCGCTTCCTCGGCAGTGACACAGCCCTTGCCCTTCCCCTTCTGCTTCCTGGGACAAGCGGCTTAGTCTTCATAATGGACACCAAGCTCCTCTCCTTCTCCTTCTCCTCCTCCTCTCGTTCCCCCTTTTCCTTGTCCATTCTTGCGACAGTGGGGCTGTGCATACATCAGCGAAGAACAAATGGTCAATCATCAACAAAAAATTACATAGATAATAATCACTAATCAGTACACACAATCAAGCACAAACAAATTCATCCATCCATCAATCAAATTCGTGCAGCATAGCAAAAATCCTAGTTAGCTGCACTCTCCAGCCAACAAACACAAGCATCCATCCATCAAACTCGTCTAGCATCCATCCATCGCGTTTCCTAGCTAGCCGCGCCCTCCAGCCGAAACCACAAGCATCCATCCATCAAATTCGTGTGTGTGTGTGCGCCGGTGCAGGGAGCTAGGACCAAGGATGGGAAGGAGAGATGAGATCGCTTACCTGCTCCTGTCGTTCGGTGAGAAACCAGGGAGACGCGTCCGTCTGTGTCCGCTGTGGTGAGGAAAGGCGGCGTCGGCCGTCGCCATAGATGCCAAGCCCGATGAGTCCAGCTTGCGGCGCGGCGAGGAGAGGGGTGGCGGCGCCGGGCAGAGAAAGGGAGAAGGATGAGGAAACCGCGGCGCGTGCGTCCTCTCTCTGCTGTGACCTAACGCGAATTTGGGCTGGGCCTCAACGAGTCGCCGAGCTGGACCGGGCGAAACTCGGCTCGGCTCGTTCGAGAATCGGGCCTATTTTTCATAGCTCGGCTCGCCTAATTATCCTACCGGGCCGAGCTGTAACGGGCGAGCTGGAACGAGTTTCGAGCCGAGCCTAAAAGCTCGCTCGGTTGTCCAGGCCTACTTGAGACCACAGACCTGCAGAGCTAGCGGCGACGAACTGGACGCGTCCGAGGAGGAGATCGGGCACCGGCTCTGCAGGTCTGTCGTCCAGTTCATCGGATGCATCCGAGGAGGAGATCGGGCAGCGGCTCTGTAGGATACTGCAGCTCCCCGGACATGTCCAATTCATCGCCGCCGGCTCTGCAGGTCCGTCGTCTCAACCCATCATTAACCCTACCCTAGGCATCATTACAATTGGGCACCGACATTGAAGCTCCCGTCTGCTAACAGCCTAGTGTCCAACAACATAACGGCGGTGAAGATGATGAAGAGGATGAACTACGAGGTGTGATCCGGCTTTGGCCTCGGCAAGCACGACCATGGTATCACCTCTTCAATCAAGGTGTTGGAATGGCCACGGAGCACTAGTTTCGGCACGGTCGGTGCCGAGGTAGAAGGACGATACAATAACTGACTTTCCAATCAAGAACCAGACACCTAGCCGACCATGTGGGGAGATGACGAGGGCACAGACGAAAGATCTCAAGTGGTTTATGACGACTGGGAGAAGGGCGACGTTGACGGATCGCGGAAGGAAGGTCGGGAGTTCTACCAGCAAATCCTTGCCACACAAGAGCAGGTGATGCCGGAGATGCAAGACAGCGAGCATGTGGAGGACGCAGTGATCACCATGGCCAGTTGTCAAGTGATATTCACCGTATGTTCATTCATCTCACAAGAGTACATTATATACAGGAGGATTACAACGGGCACGAGCGCCACTCGGGGCGACGTGCGTAACAGACGCTAGCTATGCGTGCGTCGTGGAGAGATGGGTGGAGCCGCCGTGAGAACCGGTCAGGTGGGTGCTGACTTAGCCGTTTTCCAACAGCCCCCCGCAGCTGAAACGGGGTCCTCGACGACGTTGAGGCTGGTCCTGAACTCCTGGAAGACGATGGTCGGCAACCCCTTCGTGAACACATCGGTGAACTACGATGTAGAGGGTACATGAAGCACACGTACGTCGCCAAAGGCCAAGCGGTCGCGGACGAAATGGAGATCGATTTCGACATGCTTCGCCCGTTGATGTAGAACCGGGTTGGTGGAGAGGTACGTGGCAGAGATGTTGTTGCAGTAGACGACCGTGGCACGGGTAGGCGGGCGCCTGATCTCCTGAAGAAGTTGCCGGGGCCAGCACGATTCAGCGACCGCGTTGGCGACGGCGCGGTACTCCGCCTCCGTGCTGGACCTAGACACCGTGGCTTGCCGTTTGGATGACCAGGAGACAAGGTTATCGCCGAGGTACATGCAGTAGCCGGACGTCGAACGCCGAGTGTCAGGGCACCCGCCCCAATCGGCGTCGGTGTATGCCACGAGCTGGGAAGATGCCGACGGACATAGATGGAGCCCGAGGTGCACTGTCCCGCGGAGATAGCGAAGAATGCGCTTGAGCAGGGCGACATGGAGCGTGCGCGGCGAGTGCATGACCAAGCACACTTGCTGGACGGCGTAGGCGATATCGTAGCATGTGAGCGTGAGCTACTGGAGCGCTCCGGCAAGGCTTGGAAGAGAGAAGGGTCCGGCGCGGGGTCACCGGAGGTGGCAGAGAGCTTGGCTTTGGTGTCTGCAGGTGTGGCGATGGGCTTGTAATTGAGCATGGAAGCACGATCGAGAATCTCGAGGGTGTATTGCTGCTGAGACAGGAAAAGGCCCTGAGCACTACGCTGCACATTGATGCCGAGGAAGTGGTGGAGGGCGCCGAGGTTGGTCATGGAAAACTCGGTGGTGAGCGCGGATGTGATGGAGGCGAGGAGTGGGGCGGTGCTAGCAGTGAGTATGATGTCGTCGACATATAAGAGGAGGTAGGCAACCGCCGGACCACGTCGGAGAATGAACAACGACGTATCACAGTGCCAAGCAACGAAGCCCATGGTGGAGAGGAAGGATGTGAAGCGGTGAAACCAGGCGCGCGGCGCCTGTTTGAGGCCGTAGATCGCCTTGTGGAGCTTGCACACGGCCGTGAGGTATGTGTTGTCGACGAAGCCGGCCGGTTGCTGGCTGTACACCACCTCATCAAGCGTCCCATGGAGGAACGCGTTCTTGATGTCGAGCTGGTTGATGGCCCAGTTGCTGCTGACGGCGATGCTCAAGATGACGCGGATGGTGGCCGGCTTGACCACCAGACTGAAGGTCTCGCCGTAGTCCACCCCTGGTTGCTGGGTGAAGCCACGGAAGACCCAATGAGCCTTGTACCGAGTGAGGGAGCCGTCCGGATGCAGTTTGTGACGAAAGATCCACTTCCCGAACACCAAGTTGACACCTGCGGGACAAGAAACCAAAGACCATGTTTTGTTGTGCACCAAAGCATTATATTCCTCAAGCATGGCATTTTGTAGTTGGCAGGTATAGGGGATATGGTGGGAGACGAGGTGGACACGGCCATGAGCTTGCGCGGTTGCAGAAAGCCGGATTTGGCTCGGGTGCGCATAGTATGCAGGTTTTTGGGCGGTGCAACGGGGACAGCGCGCGGGGGAAGGGAGGCAGGGCGGGCGATGTGGGTGAGGCGGGTTCTGCATGCGGGCTAGAGCTCTCATTGGTCAAGGTGGAGCCGATGGCGGGGGAACCGCGGGTAGTGGGCGTGGGGTAGGGTGAATCTGCACGGGATTGGTGAATCGGATCCGCCGGGGGTGTGGGAGGGAGCGTGGTTGGCGGGCACGAGGCCCGCGGCAACGTGGGTGGGGGACAGGCGGGGCCACGATGGGGGATGCTGCAGGTGCGGGAAGTCCGGGAGCAGGATGGGTGGGCGATCCGAGGTGGATCGGGCTCGGTAGGTGGCGAGGAGGCGAATTTTCTGCGGCTGTGGCGCGGTTTTCTCGTGCGCCGTTGTGGCCAGGTGGGGAGGAAGCATACGGGAACATGGCTTGACGCGTCAGGTCGCGAGGTCCAGGTGTTGGGGAACGTAGCAGAAATTCAAAATTTTCTACGCATCACCAAGATCAATCTATGGAGTAATCTAGCAACGAGGGAAGGAGAGTGCATCTACATACCCTTGTAGATCGCTAAGCGGAAGCGTTCAAGTGAACGGGGTTGATGGAGTCGTACTCGTCGTGATCCAAATCACCGATGATCCTAGTGCCGAATGGACGGCACCTCCGTGTTCAACACACGTACAGCCCGGTGACGTCTCCTACGCCTTGATCCAGCAAGGGGAGAAGGAGAGGTTGGGGAAGACTCCATCCAGCAGCAGCACGACGGCGTGGTGGTGGTGAAGGAGCGCGGGACTCCAGCAGGGTTTCGCCAAGCACTACGAGAGACGAGGAGGAAGAGGGGTAGGGCTGCGCCAACAGGGAGATTGAATCGTGTGTTGGGCTGCCCCTTTGCCTCCACTATATATAGGGGGAGAGGGAGGGCTGCGCCCCCACCTAGGGTTCCCACCCCAAGGGGTGCGGCAGCCCTAGATCCCATCTAGGGTGGCGGCCACAAGGGAAAGAGGGGGAGGCGCACCTAGGGTGGGCCTTAGGGCCCATCTGCCCTAGGGTTTGCCCCTTTTCCCTATTGGAGGCGCCTTGGGCCTTGGTGGGAGGCGCCCCAGCCCACATAGGGGCTGGTCCCTTCCCACTATTCGCCCATGTAGGCCTCCGGGGCTGGTGGCCCCACCTGGTGGACCTCGGACCCCTCCGGTGGTCCCGGTACACTACCGGTGATGCCCGGAACACTTCCGATGGCCAAAACCGTACTTTCTATATATCAATCTTTACCTCCGGACCATTCCGGAACTCCTCGTGACGTCCGGGATCTCATCCGGGACTCCGAACAACATTCGATAACCGCGTACATACTTTCCCTCTAACCCTAGCGTCATCGAACCTTAAGTGTGTAGACCCTACGGGTTCGGGAGTCATGCAGACATGGCCGAGACAACTCTCCGGTCAATAACCAACAGCGGGATCTGGATACCCATGCTGGCTCCCACATGCTCCACGATGATCTCATCGGATGAACCATGATGTCAAGGACTTAATCAATCCCGTATACAATTCCCTTTGTCTAGCAGTATGATACTTGCCCGAGATTCGATCGTCGGTATCCCGATACCTTGTTCAATCTCGTTAACGGCAAGTCTCTTTTTCTTGTTCCGTAACACATCATCCCGTGATCAACTCCTTGATCACATTGTGCACATTATGATGATGTCCTACCGAGTGGGCCCAGAGATACCTCTCCGTTTACACGGAGTGACAAATCCCAGTCTCGATTCGTGCCAACCCAACAGACACTTTCGGAGATACCTGTAGTGTACCTTTATAGCCACCCAGTTACATTGTGACGTTTGGCACACCCAAAGCACTCCTACGGTATCCGGGAGTTGCACAATCTCATGGTCTAAGGAAATGATACTTGACATTAGAAAAGCTTTAGCATACGAACTACATGATCTTGTGCTAGGCTTAGGATTGGGTCTTGTCCATCACATCATTCTCCTAATGATGTGATCCCGTTATCAACGACATCCAATGTCCATGGTCAGGAAACTGTAACCATTTATTGATCAACGAGCTAGTCAACTAGAGGCTTACTAGGGACATGGTGTTGTCTATGTATCCACACATGTATTTGAGTTTCCTATCAATACAATTCTAGCATGGATAATAAACGATTATCATGAACAAGGAAATATAATAATAACCAATTTATTATTGCCTCTAGGGCATATTTCCAACAGTCTCCCACTTGCACTAGAGTCAATAATCCAGTTCACATCGATATGTGATTAACACTCAAGGTCACATCCCCATGTGACTAACACCCAAAGAGTTCTGGGTTTGATCATGTTATGCTTGTGAGAGAGGTTTCAGTCAACGGGTCTGCAGCATTCAGATCCGTATGTACTTCGCAAATTTCTATGTCATCTTGTAGATGCAACTACTATGCTACATTTGGTGCCATTTCAAATAACTGTTCTACTTGGAGCTATTCTAAATTGTTGCTCCATTATACGTATCCGGTATCTCTACTCAGAGCTATCCGGATAGGTGTTAAGCTTGCATCGACGTAACTCTTTACGTCGAACTCTTTATCACCTCCATAACCGAGAAACATATCCTTATTCCTCTAAGGATAATTTAGACCGCTATCTGGTGATCTACTCCTAGATCACCTTTGTACCCTCTTGCCAAATATGTGGCAAGGCACACATCAGGTGTGGTACTCAGCATGGCATACCGTATGGAGCCTATGACAAAAGCATAGGGGACGACCTTCGTCCTTCCTCTTTCTTCTGCCGTGGTCGAGCTTTAAGTCTTAACTTCATACCTTACAACTCAGGCAAGAACTCCTTCTTTGACTGATCCATCTTGAACACCTTCAAGATCATGTCAAGGTATGTGCTCATTTGAAAGTACCATTAAGCGTTTTGATCTATCCTTATAGATCTTGATGCTCAATGTTCAAGTAGCTTAATCCAGGCTTTCCATTGAAAAACACTTTCCAAATAACCCTATATGCTTTCCAGAAATTCTACATCATTTCTGATCAACAATATGTCAACAACATATACTCATCAGAAATTCTATAGTGCTCCCACTCACTTCTTTGGAAATACAAGTTTCTCATAAACTTTGTATACACCCAAAAACTTTGATCATCTCATCAAATCATACATTCCAACTCCGAGATGCTTACTCCGGTCCTTAGAAGGATTGCTGGAGCTTTGCATACTTGTTAGCATCTTTCAGGATTGACAAAACCTTCCGGTTGTATCACATACAACCTTTCCTCAAGAAAATCGTCGAGGAAACAATGTTTTGACATCCTATCTGCAAGATTTCATAAATAATGCAGTAATCGCTAATATAATTCCAACAGACTCTTAGCATCGCTACGAGTGAGAAAGTCTCATCATAGTCAACTCCTTGAACTTGTCGGAAAACATCTTAACGACAAGTCGAGCTTTCTTAATGGTGATACTTACCATCATTGTCCGTCTTCCTTTTAAAATCCATATGTACCTAACAGCCTTACGACCATCAAGTAGTTCTTCCAAAGTCTACACTTTGTTTTCATATATGGATCCTCTCTCGGATTATATGGCCTCGAGCCATTTTGGAATCCAGGCCCACCATCGCTTCTCCATAGCTCGTAGGTTCATTGTTGTCTAGCAACATGACTTCCAAGACAGGATTACATACCATTCTGAAGTAGTACGCATCCTTGTCATCCCACGAGGTTTGTAGTGACTTTATCTGAAGTTTCATGATCACTATCATAAGCTTCCACTTCAATTGGTGTAGGTGCCGCAGGAACAACTCCCTGTGCCCTGCCACACACTAGTTGAAGAGACGGTTCAATAACCTCATCAAGTCTCCACCATCCTCCCACTCAATTCTTTCGAGAGAAACTTTTCCTCAGGAAAGGACCCGATTCTAGAAACAATCCCTTATTGCTTTCGGATCTGAGACAGGAGGTACACCCAACTGTTTTGGGTGTCCTATGAAGATGCATTTATCCGCTTTGGGTTCGAGCTTGTCAGCCTGAAACTTTTCACATAAGCGTCGCAGCCCCAAACCTTTTAACAAATGACAGCTTAGGTTTCTCTAAACCATAGTTCATACGGTGTCATCTCATCGGAATTACGTGGTGCCCTATTTAAAGTGAATGTGGTTGTCTCTAATGCCTAACCCATAAACTATCGTGGTAATTCGATAAGAGACATCATGGTATGCATCATATCCAATAGGGTGCAGTTATGATGTTCGGACACACCATCACACTATGGTGTTACAGGCTGTATTAGTTGTGAAACAATTTCCACAATGTCTTAATTCTGTGCCAAACTCGTAATTCAGATATTCATCTCTATGATCATATCATCGATATTTTATCCTCTTGTCACGACGATCTTTCAACTTCACCCTGAAATTACTTGAACCTTTCAATAATTCAGACTCGTGATTCATCAAGTAAATATACTCAACATCTACTCAAATCATCTGTGAAGTAAGAACATAACGATATCCACTACACGCCTCAGCACTCATTGGACTGCACACATCAAAATGTATTACTTCCAACAAGTTGCTTTCTAGTTCCATTTTACTGAAAACGAGGCTTCCAGTCATCTTGCCCATGTGGTATGATTTGCATGTCTCAAGTGATTCAAAATCAAGTGAGTCCAAACGGTCCATTTGCATGGAGTTTCTTCATGCATATACACCAATAGACATGGTTCGCATGTCTCAAACTTTTCAAAAACGAGTGAGCCCAAAGATCCATCAACATGGACCTTCTTCATGCGTTTTATACCGATATGACTTACGTGGCAGTGCCACAAGTAGGTGGTACTATCATTACT
Organism: Triticum urartu; assembly: GCF_003073215.2. Classification (NCBI taxonomy): domain Eukaryota; kingdom Viridiplantae; phylum Streptophyta; class Magnoliopsida; order Poales; family Poaceae; genus Triticum; species Triticum urartu. The sequence goes on from NC_053024.1 coordinate 690,616,362, forward strand.
ATCTTATATCTTTTGGCATGAACATGTGTATCACTACGATCGAGATTCAATAAACCATTCATTTTAGGTGCAAGACCATTGAAGGTATTATTCAAATAAACAGAGTAACCATTATTCTCCTTAAATGAATAACCGTATTGTGATAGACATAATCCAATCATGTCTATGCTCAACGCAAACACCAATCTCGATGGTAGAGGGAGCGTGCGATGCTTGATCACATCAAGCTTGGGAAAAACTTCCAACACATATCGCCAGCTCACCTTTAGCTAGTCTCCGTTTACTCCGCAACCTTTTATTTCGAGTTTACTAACACTTAGCAACCGAACCGGTATCTAATACCATGGTGCTACTAGGAGTACTAGTAAAGTACACATTAACACAATGTATATCCAATATACTTCTATCGACCTTGCCAGCCTTCTCATCTACCAAGTATCTAGGGTAATTCTGCTCCAGTGGTTGTTCCCCTTATTACAGAAGCACTTAGTCTCGGGTTTGGGTTCAACCTTGGGTTTCTTCACTAGAGCAGCAGCTGATTTGTCGTTTCATGAAGTATCCCTTCTTGCCCTTGCCCTTCTTGAAACTAGTGGTTTCACCAACCATCAACAATTGATGCTCCTTCTTGATTTCTACTTTTGTGGTGTCAAACATCGCGAATATCTCAAGGATCATCATATATGTCCCTGATATATTATAGTTCATCATGAAGCTCTAGCAGCTTGGTGGTAATGAGTTCGGAGAAACATCACTATCTCATCTGGAAGATCAACTCCCACTCGATTCAAATGATTGTTGTACTTAGACAATCTGAGCACAAGCTCAACAATTGAGCTTTTCTCCCTTAGTTTGCAGGCTAAGAAAATCGTCGGAGGTCTTATACCTCTTGAGGTGGGCACGAGCCTGAAATCCCAATTTCAGCCCTCGAAACATCTCATATGTTTCGCGAAGTTTCAAAAACGTCTTCGGTGCCTCAACTCTAAACCGTTTAACTGAACTATCACGTAGTTATCAAAATGTGTATGTCAGATGTTCGCAACATCCACAGACGATGTTCGAGGTTCAGCACACTGAGCGGTGCATTAAGGACACAAGCCTTCTATGAAGCAATGAGGACAATCCTCAGTTTACGGACCTAGTCCGCATAATTGCTACTATCAACTTTCAACTAAATTTTCTCCAGGAACATATCTAAACAGTAGAACTGAAGCGCGAGCCACGACATAATTTGCGAAGACCTTTTGACTATGTTCAGGATAATTAAGTTCATCTTATGAACTCCCACTTAGATAGAAATCCCTCTAGTCATCTAAGTGATTACATGATCCGAGTCAACTAGGCCGTGTTTGATCATCACATGAGACGGACTAGTCAACATCGGTGAACATCTTTATGTTGATCGTATCTTCTATACGACTCATGTTCGACCTTTCGGTCTTCTGTGTTCCGAGGCCATGTCTGTACATGCTAGGCTCGTCAAGTCAACCTAAGTGTTTGCATGTGTAAATCTGTCTTACACCCGTTGTATGTGAACGTTGGAATCTATCACACCCGATCATCACGTGGTGCTTCGAAACAACGAACTGTCGCAACGGTGCACAGTTAGGGGGAACACTTTCTTGAAATTATTATGAGGGATCATCTTATTTACTACCGTCGTTCTAAGTAAACAAGATGCAAAAACATGATAAACATCACATGCAATCAAATAATAGTGACATGATATGGCCAATATCATATAGCTCCTTTGATCTCCATCTTGGGGCTCCATGATCATCTTGTCATCGGCATGACACCATGATCTCCATCATCATGATCTCCATCATCGTGTCTCCATGAAGTTGCTCGCCAACTATTACTTCTACTACTATGGCTAACACGTTTAGCAATAAAGTAAAGTAATTTACATGGCGTTTCTCAATGACACGCAGGTCATACAAAAAATAAAGACAACTCCTATGGCTCCTGCCGGTTTTCATACTCATCGACATGTAAGTCGTGATTCCTATTACAAGAACATGATCCCATACATCACATATATATCATTCATCACATCCTTTGGCCATATCACATCACAAAACACTTGCTGCAAAAACAAGTTAGACGTCCTCTAATTGTTGTTGCAAGTTTTTTACGTGGCTGCTATAGGTTTCTAGCAAGAACGTTTCTTACCTACGCCAAAACCACAACGTGAATTGCCAATTTCTATTTACCCTTCATAAGGACCCTGTTCATCTAATCTGATACGATTAAAGTGGGAGAGACAGACACCCGCCAGCCACCTTATGCAACTAGTGCATGCCAGTCGGTGGAACCGGTCTCATGTAAGCGTGCGTGTAAGGTTGGTCCGGGCCGCTTCATCCCACGATGCCGCCGAATCAAGATAAGACTAGTAACGGCAAGATAATTGACAATATCGACGCCCACAACTACTTTGTGTTCTACTCGTGCATAGTAACTACGCATAGACCTAGCTCATGATGCCACTGTTGGGGAACGTAGCAGAAATTCAAAATTTTCTACGCATCACCAAGATCAATCTATGGAGTAATCTAGCAACGAGGGAAGGAGAGTGCATCTACATACCCTTGTAGATCGCTAAGCGGAAGCGTTCAAGTGAACGGGGTTGATGGAGTCGTACTCGTCGTGATCCAAATCACCGATGATCCTAGTGCCGAACGGACGGCACCTCCGTGTTCAACACACGTACAGCCCGGTGACGTCTCCTATGCCTTGATCCAGCAAGGGGAGAAGGAGAGGTTGGGGAAGACTCCATCCAGCAGTAGCACGACGGCGTGGTGGTGGTGGAGGAGCGCGGGACTCCAGCAGGGCTTCGCCAAGCACTACGAGAGACGAGGAGGAAGAGGGGTAGGGCTGCGCCAACAGGGAGATTGAATCGTGTGTTGGGCTGCCCCTTTGCCTCCACTATATATAGGGGGAGAGGGAGGGCTGCGCCCCCACCTAGGATTCCCACCCCAAGGGGTGCGGCAGCCCTAGATCCCATCTAGGGTGGCGGCCACAAGGGGAAGAGGGGGAGGCGCACCTAGGGTGGGCCTTAGGGCCCATCTGCCCTAGGGTTTGCCCCCTTCCCCTAGTGGAGGCGCTCCAGCCCACATAGGGGCTGGTCCCTTCCCACTATTCGCCCATGTAGGCCTCCGGGGCTGGTGGCCCCACCTGGTGGACCCCCGGACCCCTCCGGTGGTCCCGGTACACTACCGGTGATGTCCGGAACATTTCCGGTGGCCAAAACCGTACTTCCTATATATCAATCTTTACCTCCGGACCATTCCGGAACTCCTCGTGACGTCCCGGATCTCATCCGGGACTCCGAACAACATTCGGTAACCACGTACATACTTTCCCTATAACCCTAGCGTCATCGAACCTTAAGTGTGTAGACCCTACGGGTTCGGGAGTCATGCAGACATGGCCGAGACAACTCTCCGGTCAATAACCAACAGCGGGATCTGGATACCCATGCTGGATCCCACATGATCCACGATGATCTCATCGGATGAACCACGATGTCAAGGACTTAATCAATCCCGTATACAATTTCCTTTGTCTAGCCGTATGATACTTGCCCGAGATTCGATCGTCGGTATCCCGATACCTTGTTCAATCTCGTTACCGGCAAGTCTCTTTTTCTCGTTCCGTAACACATCATCCCGTGATCAACTCCTTGATCACATTGTGCACATTATGATGATGTCCTACCGAGTGGGCCCAGAGATACCTCTCCGTTTACACGGAGTGACAAATCCCAATCTCGATTCGTGCCAACCCAACAGACACTTTTGGAGATACCTGTAGTGTACCTTTATAGCCACCCAGTTACGTTGTGACGTTTGGCACACCCAAAGCACTCCTACGGTATCCGGGAGTTGCACAATCTCATGGTCTAAGGAAATGATACTTGACATTAGAAAAGCTTTAGCATACGAACTACATGATCTTGTGCTAGGCTTAGGATTGGGTCTTGTCCATCACATCATTCTCCTAATGATGTGATCCCGTTATCAACGACATCCAATGTCCATGATCAGGAAACCGTAATCATCTATTGATCAACGAGCTAGTCAACTAGAGGCTTACTAGGGACATGGTGTTGTCTATGTATCCACACATGTATCTGAGTTTTCTATCAATACAATTCTAGCATGGATAATAAACGATTATCATGAACAAGGAAATATAATAATAACCAATTTATTATTGCCTCTAGGGCATATTTCCAACACCAGGCAGCGGTACCCCTTGTGCTCGAGGGGCATGCCAAGGAGAACACACCGAAGCGAGCGTGTGCCAGTTTGTGGGGCATGGTGGCGTAAGTGTTGGGGTAGCAGAGGCATCCAAGGTGCGGAGGGGGGAGTAGTCAGGATTGGTGCCGTGAAGAATGTAGTATGGAGTGTTGTGATTAATGGCACGGGAGGGACGTATGTTGAGAAGATGGGTGGTGGTGTGTAGGGCCTTGACCCAGAAGGTAGGTGGCATGCTGGCTTGGAGAAGAAGAGTGCGGAGGATATCGTTGGTAGAGCGAATCACGCTTCGGCCTTGCCGTTCTGAGGAGAAGTGTGGGGGCAGGAGAGACGAAGAGCGGCGCCGCAGTCAGAGAGGAAGGAGCGGAGGCGTACGTTGAGGAACTCCCCACCATTATTGCATTGCAAACACTGGATGAGAACACGGAACTGCGTAAGAACATAAGTGTAGAAACGCTCAAGATACGAGGCAGCATCAGATTTGTGACGCAGAGGGAAACTTCATGAGAAATGAGTAAAATCATCCATTATAATTAGGCAGTACTTGAAACCAGAAAAGCTCACAACTGGTGCGGTCCATAGATCGCAATGAACTAGTTGAAAAGGAAAAGAAGTAAATGACATGGACTCTGGGAAAGGTAATCTAGCCTGGACCTAGTTGACACGCTTCACACGAACCACACGGGTGAAGTGGTTTATTACATGAAGGAAGGAAATCATGGCGCATGCGAGAGAGGGCAGCAGCACTGGGGTGTCCAAGTCTCTGATGCCATAAGTCGACGACGGTCGCGGAGAGGAGAGCGGAGTGTTTGTTGGCGCTGCCGGAGAACGAGTAGAGCTGCCCGTAGCTACTGCAGGTCAGGAGAGGGGTCCGAGTGGCTAGATCCTTCACAGCAAAAGCAAAAGGGTAAAATTCGATGGAAACAGAATTATCAATGCAAAAATGACGGACAAAAATAAGATTTGTGGCTACACGAGGTGAGTACAGGATATTGTTGAGGTAGAAGGGGCGGGAGGTGAGTTTTGTCGAGCCGGTGGCATGAACAGGTAGATGGGACCCATCACCAACAATGATACTAGAGGGGGAATGCTTGGATGGAGAACAAAACAAGCCGAGGTTACCTGCGTTGCCGGTGACATGGGACGAGGCGCCGGAGTCAAGGTACCACTCGCCGTGGCCACCGCCTTGCTGCTGGATGGCCATGTTGTTCATGGCGGCGAGAAGGCCTGCCTGGTCCCATGACGGCGGTGGTGGCGGGTTGGTGGAGGACGACGGGGCACCGGAGTAGGCGACGGGGTAGGCGTGCACGGGGTTGCCGGGGCGAGGCCCGAGCACGCCCGCGGCGTTGGGTGGAAGCCACGGTGCATGCCCCTGGGGTGGGAAAGGTGCACCCCATGGGGCGAAGTACCCCATCCAGGGGGTGTGGCCCCCCGGAGCCAGGTGAGGCTGGCCGCGGCCACCCGTGTGCCCGCCATGGCGACCTTGTCCACGGCCACGGCCGCGCCCCTGACCGCGCCCACCGGCTGGAGACCCGCCGCGCTGGGGAGTGCCCGCGTCCGCTGGCGCCTTGCCGCAGTCGGCGCGATCACCGGACCCGGCATCGGAGGACGAGCCGCCGCCGCTGAGGCCGATGGTGAGCGCGGTGGAGCCGTCGGAGCGATCACTGGCGTCCTGCTGGATCTCCTCGAGCAGAAGGCGCGAACGAGCCTGGTTGAAGGAGGGGAATGGATTCTGCATGGGCATGACCGTGGCGATCACCTAGTATCGGCGGGAGAGTCCTCGCAGCAGCTGCAGCGTCAGTGTCCGATCGGTGACGGGCTCCTCGACGTCCGCCATGGCATCGGCCGGCACCTTCAGGCGAGCACAGTACTCGGCCATGCGCAGGTCGCCTTGGGTGAGGGCACGGAACTCGGCGGAGAGGTGGACAGCCTGAGCGGGCTGGTTGGCGAGGAAGAACTCCCGAAGTTTGTCCCAGGCAAGGAAGGCGGTGTTGGCCTCGCCGCGGATGACCTCGTAGAGGGCGTCGGTGATGGTGGAGTAGAGCAGCAGAAGGAGGGTGAGATCGGTGTGACGCCAGGCCGGAGACTGTTGGGCGGGGTCGGACTAGTGGGTGATGTGGTGCTAGACGGCGTACATGGTGAGGACGCAGCGCCAGAGTTCATGCCACTTGGAGTAGCTGCCGGACTGGACGTCGAGTTTGAAGGTGATGAGACTCCCGATGTTGTGGAGAGAGTGGATGGAGGGGATGACGGTGGAAGGAGGAGCCGTAGGGTCGGGAAGAACTGGGGGAGGGAGCAGGGTCATGGCAGAAGAGACCGCTGCAGGCGGAGCCGTGGCGACGGGAATGATCAGCTCGGGCGAGGTGAGCACCGGAGTCGGGGGAGGAGGGATGGGCGGAGTGAGAGCGGGGGAGGAGGGAGGAATGGTGCTCGTGAGGTTGCAGGAGGAGGAGGAGGAGAAGTCGCCGGTGTTCATGGTTGGGAAAGAGGCTCTGATTACCAAGTTGTCAAGTGATATTCACTGTATGTTCATTCATCTCACAAGAGTACATTATATACAGGAGGAGGATTACAACGGGGGCGACGTGCGTAACAGACGCTAGCTATGAGATGGTGGAGAGACGTACTGCCTCATGAACACGGCCGGCGTGCATGTTCGTGGTGCCGCTAGTTGCCCCGGTGCTCCAAAGGTGGCAGCATCTGTGGGACCTCCACCGACCACCATCTGGCTGGACATGCTCGCCCCGCTAAAGAACAACACTGGATGAACCAGGGTCGGCCACATCACCGTACGCATAGCTGGTCGGCGACACCGTGGTTCCGCCGGTCCAGGCATTCTGAGGGGATGCGCTACTTCCTCGCACAGTGCAAGGAGACACACGCTGCCTCCTCCTATCGTGCATCGATCGTATCCTTATAATAAGAGGTCGTCATGCCGGCCGGAGCTGACCGCGAGACCAAGCTTAGACACAGACCCAGGCCTACTGTGTTACACGTCGATTATTTTGCCTAACCCTTGGCAACCATGATCTAACAGAATCAGTGTATTTAAGCCAAACCTTTTTTTTTGCCGGTAATATAATCCCAACCTTGCCGCTGATCCTTCCCCACTCTCCTCAATTCCTCTCTAATCCGTTCGTTCCAATCATCCCTCCTTCCTAATCCGTTTGATATTAGGTTGATATTTTAGTTTACAACAAAAAAGGCATCCAATGGAACCAGCTAGAGGCAGAATGATGTTTTAAACTAAAATGCATATGCTATTCCGTGTAAGTCTACTGCTCCCCCCATCTCATAATATATGACGTTTGTAGGTTGTTCATGTGTAGGCTAATGATATTTACTGTTAACAGATAGCCTAATTATTGTTTAGATATTGTTGATATCTCTAACAGATCTCGGCCTGATCTTGCTATTCTTCTTGTGCAAGACATGAGCTGTTTGTAAGGCTATTTATAGCAACTATTCTAATCAATGAAATCAGTTGCCCCAAACCGAGATTCCTCTTGCCGTTCATAGTTTAGACTCCTTCATGGTATCAGATACCTAGATTGCATCGCATCCTCTCCAGCTTCCGCCGCCACCTCCCCTCCCGCCGCCATGAGCTCGATCGGCTACACCTCCGCCTCCTTGGACTCCGACGACGATGTCTTCGAACAGTTCGGCATCCCCGTCGCAACTCAAACCCTTCCCACCCCGCAGCTGCAGGCTCTCCACGGCCTCGCCGTCCACACCGCGCCGGCCGCTCCTCCGGCTGCCCCTCCGCCACAATGGGATCAGTCGGCCCTCATCGCCGCGCTGAACCAGATGGCCCTTCAAGCACAAGCAGGACAAGGCAGCGAGTGGGTCCTCGACAGCGGTGCTTCCTCTCACATGGGCTCCGGTTCTGGTATACCACTCTCCCCTCGCCCTCCCAATTTTCCTTCTCATATCATTGTCGGTGATGGCTCCTTTCTTCCTATCACCGGTACTGGTTCCGTTCACTTTCGAACACCCATTCGCCCTCTCTCCCTTCTGAACATTCTTATTTCTCCTAAACTCATCAAAAATCTAGTGTCTGTCCGTGCTTTTACACGCGATAATTTTGTTTCCATTGAATTTGACCCTTTTGGTTTCTCTATCAAGGATTTGGCAACGGGACGGGTTATTCACCGATGTAACTCCACCGGCGACCTCTACCCCTTCGTGCAGATGCCCCAATGCTTCCTCGCCACCGTCTCTGCAACTTTGTGGCATCAGCGGCTTGGACACCCCGGCGTTGAAGCTTTGGCCAATGCATCCAAATATTTCAAATTCAGTTGTAACAAAAGTTTCCCCACGCACTGCGATGCATGTCGTTTGGGCAAACACACTAGACTCCTTTTTGCTTCCTCTACCACCAAAACATCTGCTGCTTTTGAGCTTTGTCATTGCGATTTATGGACTAGTCCTGTTTTAAGCATCTCAGGTTTTCAATATTATCTTGTTATATTGGATGACTTTACCCACTTCACTTGGACGTTTTCTGAAGGAAATATGCCCTAGATGCAATAATAAAGTTATTATTTATTTCCTTATATCATGATAAAGGTTTATTATTCATGCTAGAATTGTATTAACCGGAAACATAATACATGTGTGAATACATAGACAAACAGAGTGTCACTAGTATGCCTCTACTAGACTAGCTCGTTAATCAAAGATGGTTATGTTTCCTAACCATGAACAAAGAGTTGTTATTTGATTAACGAGGTCACATCATTAGTTGAATGATCTGATTGACATGACCCATTCCATTAGCTTAGCACCCGATCGTTTAGTATGTTGCTATTGCTTTCTTCATGACTTATACATGTTCCTATAACTATGAGATTATGCAACTCCCGTTTACCGGAGGAACACTTTGGGTACTACCAAACGTCACAACGTAACTGGGTGATTATAAAGGAGTACTACAGGTGTCTCCAAAGGTACATGTTGGGTTGGCGTATTTCGAGATTAGGTTTTGTCACTCCGATTGTCGAGAGGTATCTCTGGGCCCTCTCAGGTAATACACATCACTTAAGCCTTGCAAGCATTGTAACTAAATGAGTTAGTTGCGGGATGATGTATTACAGAACGAGTAAAGAGACTTGCCGGTAACGAGATTGAACTAGGTATTGGAATACCGACGATCGAATCTCGGGCAAGTAACATACCGATGACAAAGGGAACAACGTATGTTGTTATGCGGTCTGACCGATAAAGATCTTCGTAGAATATGTAGGAGCCAATATGGGCATCCAGGTCCCGCTATTGGTTATTGACCGGAGACGTGTCTCGGTCATGTCTACATTGTTCTCGAACCCGTAGGGTCCGCACGCTTAAGGTTACGATGACAGTTATATTATGAGTTTATGCATTTTGATGTACCGAAGGTTGTTCGGAGTCCCGGATGTGATCACGGACATGACGAGGAGTCTCGAAATGGTCGAGACATAAAGATTGATATATTGGAAGCCTATATTTGGACATCGGAAGTGTTCCGGATGAAATCGGGATTTTACCGGAGTACCGGGAGGTTACCGGAACCCCCCGGGAGCCATATGGGCCTTAATGGGCTTTAGTGGAAAGGAGAAAGGGGCAGCACAAGGTGGCCGCGCGCCTCCCCCCCTTCCCTAGTCCTATTAGGACTAGGAGAGGTGGTCAGCCCCCTCTTTCTCTTTCCCCCTCAGGGAATCCTAGTCCAACTAGGATTGGGGGGGAGTCCTACTCCCGGGAGGAGTAGGACTCCTCCTGCGCCCTCCTCCTGGCCGGCGGCCCCCTCCCCCTTGGCTCCTTTATATACTGAGGCAGAGGCACCCCAGAAACACACAAGTTGATCCACGTGATCTATTCCTTAGCCGTGTGCGGTGCCCCCAGCCACCATAGTCCTCGATAATACTGTAGCGGAGTTTAGGCGAAGCCCTGCTGCTGTAGTACATCAAGATCGTCACCACGCCGTCGTGCTGACGGAACTCTTCCCCGACACTTTGCTGGATCGGAGTCCGGGGATCGTCATCGAGCTGAACGTGTGCTCGAACTCGGAGGTGCCGTAGTTTCGGTGCTTGATCTGTTGGATCGTGAAGACGTACGACTACTTCCTCTACGTTGTGTCAACGCTTCCGCAGTCGGTCTGCGTGGGTACGTAGACAGCACTCTCCCCTCTCGTTGCTATGCATCACATGATCTTGCGTGTGCGTAGGAAATTTTTTGAATTACTACGAAACCCAACAGTTTCCTATTCGTAATAAGTCTGAAGTTCATGCTCTTCTTGTGGCGTTCTATGCATATGTTCGCACGCAGTTCTCATCCTCCATTAAAGCTTTTCAGACCGATAATGGACGAGAATTCGACAACACTGCAAACCGTGCTCTTTTTACCGCCCATGGAACTCTTCTTCGCCTCACCTGCCCATACACCTCCCAACAAAATGGCAAGGCCGAACGTATCCTTCGTACACTCAATGATGGTGTCCGCACTCTCCTTATACATGCATCCATGCCATACCCATGGTGGGCTGAGACTCTCGCCACCTCCACATACCTTCTCAATCGCCGCCCATGCAAAGCCAACATCATTACCACTCCCTACGAGCTTCTTCACGGTCGTGCCCCCGATTTTAAGTCTCTTCGCGTGTTTGGCTGCCTGTGCTATCCCAATCTTGCTGCCACCGCACCTCACAAACACGCACCCCGTTCTACTCCTTGCATTTTTCTCGGCTATTCGGACGGGCGCAAAGGGTATCGCTGCTATGATCCACTGACTCGGCGCATTATTTTCTCACGGCATGTTACCTTTGTGGAAAAACTGTTTCCTTTCAGCTCCCTGGACTTCAGCATCGCCCCGGCATCTCCATCACGCGCCAACCACGACGCTACTCCGGCTTACGACGATCATGTGGCGCCCCCTGCATGCCACAGTAACGGGCCATGCAGCCCGTTCCCACGCGGATCGTCCTCAGGCCACTCTTCTTCACCATCCACGGCCCGCGGCTCGGCCTCCTCAGCTCGCGGCTCCGCTCCTCTGACACCCGACGCCGGCTCAGCCCGCGGCTCGGCCCGCGGCTCAGATTCTTCAGCTCGCGGCTCGGCTTCGGCACGTGGTTCTGCGTGCCTGACGCTGGACATCTGTGCTACGCCCGACGCTGCGCCTTCCAGCTCGGCGCCTGCTTCGTCGCCTCCCCGCCACCGCATGGTCACTCGTGCTCGGCATGGCGTCTTCAAGCCGAACCCTCGCTACGGCCTTGTCGCCACCACGACGGTGTCGCCCCTCCCATCCTCCGTCCGGGAGGCTCTCCGCGACCCCAACTGGCGCCAGGCGATGCAGGAGGAATTCGACGCCCTCTCGTCGAACACCACCTGGACGTTGGTCCCTCGGCCTCCCCACACCAACGTCGTCACCGGCAAATGGGTCTTCCGGCACAAGACCCGCGAGGACGGCTCCCTCGAGCGGTACAAGGCACGCTGGGTCATTCATGGTTTTGCCCAACGTCCTGGTGTCGACTATGGCGAAACTTTTTCGCCGGTGGTCAAACCGGCAACGATTCGCACTGTGCTCACTTTCGCGTCCTCCCATAACTGGCTTGTGCACCAGTTGGACGTGAAGAATGCCTTCCTCAACGGCATCCTCGACGAACAGGTCTACTGCTACCAGCCGGCCGATTTTGTCGATGCTCATCGCAAGGATCACGTCTGCAAGCTCGTCAAGTCTCTCTATGGCTTGAAGCAAGCACCGCGCGCGTGGTTTCAGCGCTTCGCCACTTTCGCCGTCACCATTGGCTTCACCGCCTCTCGTTCTGACGCTTCGCTCTTCATACTACGGCGGGGCACTAACGTGGCATATCTCCTGCTATATGTTGACGACATCGTCTTGACGGCTTCTTCCCCGACACTGCTCCACGATCTCATTGCCAAACTCATGGTCGAGTTCGCAATGAAGGACTTGGGGCCCTTGCACTTCTTCCTCGGGATCCGTGTGCGTCGTACATCTCGTGGCTTCTTCCTCAGCCAGGAGCAGTACGCCGAGGAGATCCTCCAGTGCGCCGACATGTTGCAGTGTAAGACCGCCACCACGCCTGTCGACACCCTTCCCAAGGTTGCCGCCGATGCTGGTGACCCGGTTGCCGATCCCTCCGAGTATCGAAGCCTTGCCGGTGCCCTTCAGTACTTGACCATGACGCGTCCTGATCTTGCATATGTCGTGCAGCAAGTCTGCTTACACATGCACGATCCGCATGACGGTCATCTCGCCATCATCAAACGTATTCTCCGATACGTCCGCGGCACTACGAGCTCCGGTCTCCTGCTCCCCAGCTCCTCTCCACTCGACATCGTCGCTTACTCGGATGCAGACTGGGCAGGCTGCCCGACCACATGGCGCTCTACCTCCGGCTACTGTGTTTATCTTGGCGGTGCTCTCGTGAGCTGGTCTTCCAAGCGCCAACCCACTGTCTCGCGCTCGAGCACCGAGGCTGAGTATCGTGCTGTTGCCAATGCCGTTGCTGATTGTGTATGGCTGAGGCAACTCCTCGATGAGCTCGGTTCACCTCCCTCCAAAGCCACGGTGGTCTTTTGTGATAATATCTCAGCGGTGTACATGTCTACCAATCCAGTTCATCATCGACGAACGAAGCACATTGAGTTAGACATTCATTTTGTGCGCGAGAAGGTGGCTCTCGGCGAACTTCAGGTCGTTCATGTGCCTACTACTCAGCAGCTGGCTGATATCATGACCAAAGGACTCCCTACGGCGTCGTTTCAGTCATTCCGGTCCAGTCTATGCGTTTTGCCTAGCGCCAACGTATCGACTGCGGCGGGGTGTTAACAGATAGCCTAATTATTGTTTAGATATTGTTGATATCTCTAACAGATCTCGGCCTGATCTTGCTATTCTTCTTGTGCAAGACATGAGCTGTTTGTAAGGCTATTTATAGCAACTATTCCAATCAATGAAATCAGTTGCCCCAAACCGAGATTCCTCTTGCCGTTCGTAGTTTAGGCTCCTTCATTTACAACTTACAAGTAACTAATGTGTGTTTTTTGAATGTAATTCGGTCTAAATCAACCTACGAAATATAACACCCCGCATCCATGTCCGCGGACTAGTTCCTCCCTATCCGCGGACGGATGCATGGGGGGAAATTTGCGAGTTGCAGTTGGAGATGCCCCTATATCAGTACTGCGAGAATCGAGTAAGTTCTTTCCTTCAAAGGCAAAATAAAGAGAGAATACAAGAAGCCAATCAAGGATATTGTTCTTTCAGAAGCTTGTACTTTTTTTAAAGTTTGATGAAAGCTCTGGTATATGTCCATGTGTGTTTTCCCGACTGAGATGTGTGGTCTAGGCATACAATTCACATCTAGTGTGTGGTTCTTAGAGTTACAATTTGCCATAGTGCGCACTTCATGCACAAACAAGTGTTGAAGATTATAGTAAAAAGGTTTGGTTGAGCTTAATGATTTATATTCGACTGAGGAGCTACAGTGGGTCCAGATGTCTAATGAGAGGTGGCTTTTACAAGGTGATAATAATACTGCATATTTTCAGTGAGTTTCTAATGGTAGGAGGAAAAAACTCTTCATTGTTTAGATGATAATGGTACTCTCATTGAGGGGACCGGTGATTTGCTTAAACATGCAACTGCATATATAAGAGCATCTCCAACAGGCGCGCTAAACAGGCGCCGCGCCGTAAATAGACCCACTTTAGCGTGCGCGCAACCCGGCGAATGGCTCCAGCGCGCGCGGTATAAGCAGTTGGGCGCGCGGCAGGAAGCGGTACCCCGCGTGTGTATTTGCAGCGCCCGCTTCCGCGCGCGGCACACTCGCTCGCTCTTGTCTTCTCCCGCACCAAAGCCCGGCGACCCGCACCCATGGACACACGCGCCGGCACCCCGCTCACCCCGTCCTATAGCCGCGAGCACGCCGGCGCCAGCACGAGCAGCTGCCCCCTCCTCCTCAAAGCTCCCCAATGCGGCGCCGCCAAAGAAGGGCAAGACATCGGCGAAGAAAAACAAGGCGGCGGACGGCTCCGGCACCTCCAAGGCGAGGAGGAAGAAGCTTGCGGGGCGTGCGACGGGCGCGGCGGTGCCGAAGCGCCGGCGAGCTCACTCGTTGAGCCGGCGGCCGGCGCGCACAACATGTTCGACGAAATGCCTCCAAGGTAAAAAAATTCTAACTTTTCATTTTTTTTGTTATTTTTTGAATGCATTCACATATAGATAGCTTATTTGCATTGTGCAAAAATGTAGTCTCAATGATGATGCATACATGTCCACGATGGGTGTTGGCTCCAACAATTCGCATTGGTCTCAAACCAATGACATGCATTTCGAAAACCATGAGTTCGAGGTGGACGAGGAGGGTGAGGCATTGTCGACGCACCGAAAGGCAGAGCGGGCAATTACAGCAACGCCGATGACATCTTACTATGCAATACTTGGTTGTAAGTGTCGAGGGATCCATCCGTTGGAGGTGATCAAAGTAGAGATGCTTATTGGCTTCGGATGAAGGAACACTTTGATGTTCGCAACGTGAGTGGAATTGACCGCTCCGGCCGATCACTTAGGTCCCGGTGGTCGACAATCAACTCGGATTGTCAAAGGTGGGCGGCCTGTCAAAAGGCGGTTGACAAGTTGAACCCAAGTGGCACAAATGAGGACGATAGAGTAAGTGGCATTTCATACATGTTCATCATACATGTTCATCTACTTGTTGTTGGTGCTAACTTGCTTTGTTTTCATGTAGTACAACATTGCGCAAAACTTGTTCAAAGAAGAGGAGAGGAAAACCAAGAAGGGGAAGATCAAGAAAGGAAGGGTATTTGCTTTGCCTCATTGCTATGAAGTGTTGAAGGATGATGAGAAATGGAAGAAGCGTGAAGATTTGGATGATTTGCATTTGAGCAACAAACGAAAGCGAACAATTAAGTTGGATGATGATGATGAGGATGAGGATGATGCATCAAGTGATGACGGCAAGAGAAGCCCCACACCCAACTCGGTTTCATACTCGAAGCCAAAGCGACCGGATGGGTGCAAGAAAGACAAAACCGAAAAGAAGAAGAGGAAAGGAGATGATGAGCTCAAAAATGCTATGGAACCAATTGTGAAGGCAAGAAAAGAAGCCAACGAGGTGAGGAAAATGGCAAGGAACCAAGATGCCGCGGCCGAGGAGAGGAGGTTGGCGGCCGAGGAGAGGAGGGTAGTGGCCGAGGAGAGAAAGGTGGCTTTGAAGGAGAGGAAGGTGAGCAATGAGGAGCGTACTAAATTGTTGGAATGGGAGAAGCACTTGTTCTTCTTGGACACATCTAACCTCAATGTGGCGCAAATGGAGTATGTCAATCTAGCCCGTGAAGAAGTCTTGATCCAAAAAAGATCCATGGTTCGTGCAATGGGTGGCGGTGGCCTCGGCGCCATGGGTGGCGGTGGCATCGACGCCATGGGTGGCGTTGGCCTCGGCGCCATGGGTGGCGGTGGCTTCGGCGCCATGGGTGGCATGGGTGGCTTGGGTGGCTTTGGAGCTCCCCCCGACGCTATGGCCACCATGGGAGGCATGGGTTTTGCTTCTCTCATGGGAGGCATGGGTGCACCTCCGGCTACCATGGGCGGAATGTCTTTCGATGTGCCTCCTCGCACACATTCCCATGAAGATGCCGTTGAAGATCTTGCCAACACCGTCGGAGCTTCACGTGATGCGGTGCGCGATGAAGAGAGGGAGGAAGATTCATCTTCGGAGGCGGAAGAATCGTCTTCCAAAGATGAGGACGAAGACGAGGACGAGGAATGATGTGTCTTTTATTTGTGTATTGAACTTGATTTGCATTTTGAACTTGGTTGGATGAACTCGTGGGCATGATTTTAAACTTGTGGGCATGAACTTTTTTTCATCAACTTGTTTGTGTGAAATTTTGTGTTGAAAATGTTCATCATTTTGTGTTGAAAATGCCATATGCAATGCACTGGCGAGTCGCGCGCGCTGCATTTTTGCGCGCTGCTGGAGCGGTGCGCGCGCTGCATTTCAGCGCGGCTGTTGGAGCGGGCGCTGCGCGCCGCGCCAAACCAGGCGATGCGCGCGCGGCAAATCTGTTTTTTGCGCGCCGCGTGTCCGGCGCCTGTTGGAGATGCTCTAAGGACCTATTTTGCCCTGCACCTGGTGATATGTTTGCATTGTCTCCTGGTCTTTGGGGTGAGCATGAAAAATGAATGACTTAGACAACTTTATCCTTATTAGACCATTCACTGTTGAAGAGGTCAAGTATGTTACGTACATGTAGGTAGCATGTTAGTCGAAACTACTTAGATGGACCAAAAGTACATGCATTGAGAGTTTTTCATAGAAAACTAGGCATGAAAACGTCAAATCAGAAAAAAAATATTATAAAATATTAATGTAACTTATTAGTTTCCATTATATTTAAATCGTTTTGAATTCTTTACGCCATGCAATCAGCTAAAACCAAGAAATCAAATGTTGGCCCAGCCACCAACAAATCTTCGTTGTGGATCCCTTTCAATTGGAAAATTAAATTGTAAGTTTTGTAGCATCTTCATTCATTTGAACTGTTTATGTACATGCCTTCTACTATTCTCTAAAAAAGATGCATTTTTATTAAAATACTAGGTATGTGCCCCGTGCGTTGCCACGGGGGCCAAATGTTTAACATAATAAGAGGACCATACAGGACCCTGATGCAAAACACAGACAAAATAAGATTATGTTTTGGTTATAAAGCATAGATTTTCCGCCATTGCTTAAATTGACAAAATAGGTATATGCCCGTGATTTATCTGCTTTATTGGGTTACCAAAGATGGACGAGGATCTAGTGCCTTGCTATGGCCAAGGCACAGCGTACCTTGCCCCCTCCCATCCACCGTTGGAATTGATCCAGCGGCCAGCAGCAGTTCACAGCCAATCGACAAAATCAGGGGGAAAATCTCGAGCGGGATAGGGGAAACGGCGCGCGGGCTGGGAGAAAACTGCGCGGCGCCCGCCGCCACCGCTCGCTCGCCCCGCCGCCGCCGCATCTCGTCCGCCCCGTCGCCGCCGCATCTCGCCCGCGCCGCCGCCGCGGCCGTTCGCCCGCCCCGCCGCTGGAAAGGGAGTGGATCAAGCTCCGGCGGCGTCCACTGAAGAAAACGGCGGCGGCAGGCTCCTCCACCGCCACTACGGGCTACTCCACCCCACCCCCTCCCACGGCTCCCTCCGCCCCCCTGCGACCCCTCGTCGAGCAGTGTCCATTAAGCAAGCTCCAGGCCCGGCTCCTACAGGTAGCCATTTAACATTTTTTTTCAATGTGCTCTGTCAAATTGAGTGACATATGCACTGTCCTATTTGACAGAATTGTTGCTGATTGGGCTTGCGGTGTGTGCAATTTGGCAAGATTTGAGTGCTGTGAGTGTTGTGCATTTGCAAGTGTTGTGCAATGGGAGAAATTGGCAAGGGAATACCTGAAGTTGGTATGAGGTTCAGAAATGCAGATGAAGCTTGGGTGTTTTGGGTTGCATATGGGGGCCGTGCGGGGTTTGATGTGAGGAAGAGAAACAAAAATGTAAGCAAGTGTGATGGTGAAGTGACTTCATGCAGATTTGTTTGTTCAAATGAGGGTATTCGAAAGAAAGGGATAACATTGGATCATGTGCCAAAGCGTATTAGAGCTGAAACAAGAACAGATTGCAAAGCTCAGATGACTATAACATTGGATCGAGTGGCAAAAAATTATGAAGTCACAGATGTTGTGCTAGAACACAATCATTACCTTCAATTGCCACAAACTTGTCACTTGATGGCATCACAAAGGAAGATTTCCGAAGTACAAGCTTTTGAAATAGAAGCCGCTGATGATTCTGGAATCATGCCAAAAGCTGCACATGAGCTTGCTTGTCGTCGAGTTGGTGGACCACTTAACCTCGGCTACACTTGTGTTGACCAAAAGAATCATTTGAGAAGCAAGCGGCAGAGAGAGTTGGCTTTTGGACAGGCTGGAAGTATGTTGAAGTACTTCCATGACAAAATCATTGAGAACCCATCTTTCCAATATGCTTTGCAGTTGGACTGTGAGGAGCATATAACCAACATATTCTGGGCTGATGCTAAAATGGTTCTTGACTATGCACACTTTGGCGATGTTGTCACATTCGATACTACTTTTGGCACAAACAAAGAATATAGGCCATTTGGTGTTTTCCTTGGACTCAATCAGTTTAGAGAAACCACCATTTTTGGTGCTGCATTGCTATTTGATGAAACATGTGACTCATTTACATGGCCTTTTGAGACCTTTCTAGCTGCACATAATGGGAGGCAACCTATAACTATTTATACGGATCAAGATGTAGCAATGGGGAAAGCTATAGGGAAAGTCTTCACAGAATCCTACCATGGATTGTGCACTTTTCATATAATGCAAAATGCTGTCAAGCATTTATCTCCATTGAAGAGTGAAGGGAAAGATGAAGGGAAAGAGAAAGATGAAGGGGCAGAAAAAGATGATGGGAAAGATGAAGATGAAGATGAGGAGTCTCATATTCTCACTGATTTTAGTGAATGTATGTATGGCTATGAGGACAAAACAGAATTTCAAGAAGCATTTGACAATTTGAGGCACAAAGTGCATAAGCAAACTTGGTTAGATAGTATCTACAAGTTGAAAGAAAAATGGGCTGAATGTTATATGAGAGATGTGTTTAGTTTGGGAGTGAGAAGTACACAACATAGTGAGAGATTCAACAATTCATTGAAAAACCATTTGAAATCAGATTTTCATATTGTTCGGTTCTTGATGCATTTTGAGAGGACAGTGGAAGTAAAACGAAGAAAGGAATTGCAATCTGTATTTGATGCAAGGAAGAAGTTGCCAAGAATCAAGATGCACACACCTATGTTGGTGCTAGCAAGCAAAGAGTACACTCCAATTATTTTCGAAGCTTTCCAAAGTGAATATGAAAGATCGATGGCTGCATGCACTAGAGCATTGGATGGACATAACAAGTTCGCAGTTGCTATTGGGAGTTTGCTTGGTGATTTAAAATTCGAGGAGGAGCGCATAGTGATTGGTGATCCTCTAACCCAAACAGTTTCATGTAGTTGTGGAATGTTCAATAGGACGGGAATATTGTGTGGACATGGTCTCAAAGTGCTTAATTTGATGAATATAAAAGTATTGCCAGCACATTATATCTTAAAGAGATGGACTAGAGAAGCACGCAATGGAAGCATACAAGATAGACAAGGAAGGAACGTGATAGAAAATCCAAAGTTGGAAGCCCAACTTCGATACAAGGATTTGTCTCACAAATTTCACACTTTGGCATACAAAATAGCCTACTCTCTAGAATGTTGTTTGATGTTAGAAAATGCACTTGATTGCATTGGTCCACAACTAGAAGATAAACTCAATGCAACTACCAATGCGCCGAATAAGGCATGCAATGACAAAGAAAATGTTGACCCAAATATGCAACAAACAAATGAGGTTCTTAGTGCTGCAAAGCTCAAGAAAAAAGAGGTTCAATCAAAAAGATTGAGGAGAAGACAGACTTGGCTTGATAAGTTACTCAAAAGGAAGCGCAAGCCAACTAATGTTGCTCCATCCAAAAATGAAAGAGCAAAGGTATGTAGCAATATGTACATGATGTGTTGTTACTGTTCATTCCTAAACTTACTAGAATTTTTATCATAGCAACACAAGAAACATGATGGTGTAGAGCCTCAAGTAGGAGTGGAGAAGGATGGGCATGATAAAGGAGCAAATATGGAGTTTCAAGAGTGCAACAAGATAATGAGTTACATGCAGCTCTTGACAACTACCAGTTATGATGAAAATCTGTTCTAGCGTGTACAAGCTTGTTAGATAGTATTTTGGGCGGTGCCGACCGTATTTTGGACAGGGTTGACTATAGTATTTTGGATATGGGCTAACTGTAGTCTTTTGTGGCCTATGTGTACTGGTAAAAGGGCCAACTCTATGTACTTGAATGATTATGTAAGAACAAATTTCAATGTCAAGTGCTTTAAAAATTAGTTTGTTCAGACCTGCAAAAGAATCTGTATTGTGTTCAACTTTCTGCTGTTGTTGTGTGCTAAAACTTCTAGTAAGTTTAGAAAGTTGTATTTGTATTGAAGTGTTGGGATGTACTCCTTTTTTGTATTGATGTGTTGAGACGTACTTCTTTTTTGTTGAAGTTTGCTAAACTGAATTGTACTGTATTGTGTTAACTGAACCAATTCTCTGCTCTCTTCTCTGTCTGAAGAAAGTGCACTCTGTTTTCTGTTGTTTTGTCCACTCATTCAGTTTCTTTTGGCTGTGAACTGCTGCTGGCCGCTGGATCAATTCCAATGGTGGATGGAAGGGGGCAAGGTACGCTGTGCCTTGGCCACAGCAAGGCACTGGATCCTCGTCCACCAAAGATAGTAAGAGATTAATGATATTTTTTGTCTAAGGACCGTGAATTTATTGCTATTTACTGGGTTAACGAAGATGATTGACAAGTAACAAGTTCTGCATAAGAAACAATTTCTTTACAGTACATGAATTTCCTACTATACCATACATTGATCCGGTTTGTTTTGTTTCCAAAGATTGTTTTGATGAAACCAGAAGGGGATGAAAACTGGGAAAAATCGATGAAGAGTGGGTGGACAGACGAACGAACAAGTAGAGGTGATGGGGAGAAATTTTTATGTAAGGCGGAACCTTATGTTCTTTTTTATTAAAAGATCATGACACCCAAATTTATATGAACTATTTTCCTAAACTTAGTATCCCTTCTATGTCATAATACTACAAGTATGACATGCATCAAAATCTTCAAACGGGGTGTTCATGCACAATTATCAACAGCAACACTAGTACGCAACAGCAACAACACACAAGTCTAGTTGTATGACATGCATCATTTGAGGATATTAAACCAAGCATGAGGATATTAAACCAAGCATGCTCTACCATCCTAAAAGGATATTCATGCACAATTATCATCTTTGCTATGATTTTAACGACTTGTGCATGATCATATTCATGATTCACTATAAGAGATGCACCTGGCTTTTCAGGATCCAAATTGATTGTACCTTGTCGTTGTTGTCTTCCCTTCTTGTTTAGATAGTCCGCACAAACATCTACATGCCGATTGAGACTAGTAGTTGCTCCCCCTGGAGTATAAGCAAACAAGTTACAACAATGCAAGCATTTTGCCTTCGTGACGACCGCCCCTGGTTTCTTCTTGCATACAGCTTTGACCTCCTTGAAATGTTGCCAACATGGTTCACGCTTAACTCTAGTTTTCCTCACCTTAACCTTATTACCAACATCAACTATTGCCTTTTTCCTTATCCCTCTCTTTGTTTTCTCATTGTCATTGACCTCAGCTTGTACATCATTTCCTTCGTCACCCAATCCTTGAGAAGGATCTGACATATCATCATCCATGTCATACGCATCTGCCTCATCAACCTCTTCGTATCCTTCGTTAACCTCAACCCATTCCTCTATATCACCATCCTATGCAGAAAGAAATAGAATGATTTAGATAATCAAATTTAACAAGTCATCACTCCATGATTGATTAGGAATATGAATGATGAAGTTCTATTAATCTACATTGTAACTAGAGTTCTATAAAAGTATAGCAAAAATGGCAATGTACGAAACTGAAATTAGAGTTCTATACCAAAATTGCAATCAACAAAATAGTTGCATTGCTCTTGATCTGGCATTATAAACATCAGACATCAATAAACAAAATTGCAATGGGAACAGACAAATAAAATTTAGTAGTCTATACTGCATTTAAATAGAAACAACACTACTGGAGTACACATTCATATGAACTGAATTGTTTAGATTTAACCATCTAACACATGAGCACAATAGGAAATTACTGCTGCTGATCTGGCATCATCAACATCAGACATTGTTGGATCCACCCTTGCCCTTTTCTGCGCTTGTGAAAGAAGAGGAGGATCAGGCTATGCTGCGGTGGATGGAGAGTCCCGTGACGCACAATCAGAGGCAGCTCGTTTCTTCCACGACTCCATGCTTGCAGCTGTGGTAGAAGGTGCTGGCCGCCGGCGTTCATCCATTCTTGCACTGGGCTCGCAGATGGAGATGGGGATTGCCAGAGTTAGAGACGACCGATGCAAGAGGTCGGGACTGGGGGAATGGAGATGTTCGAGGTGAGAGGCGAACGGGGGCGGGGATACCGGAGATTTGGACGCCGAAAGGTCACCGGCCGCCGACCGCCGCTGTACTGCCCTGTGCCCTTGTCACTTCCTCTGGTTCCTGGCGCTGGCGGCTGACTCGTGGAGACTGGAGACGAGTCGTGGACTCTAGGTCTCCTAGGTCTGGGTCTCTGCGAGAGGTATGGGCCGTGTGGCCCGAAGTGGGCTGGGGCGCTCGGCCTTTAGGCAGGCCAAACTAATAGTGGGCTCTGGAAATTCTCAAAAAAAAAAACTACTAGAAATCTATAACGAGCTAAACGAGTTAACTCGTGAAATTCGTTTGCTCGATCATTAAGCTCGTTAATCTTAACGAGCAAAAAACACTGTTCAGCTTGGTTCATTAACTAACGAGCACCAGCCGAAACGAGCCAAATAATCGAGCGTTCATTATGCTCACGAGCTTCGAGCTTTTCGTCCAGCCCTAGCCGCCGCCAGGCGGCAACCATGGCGGCGGCAGCAGAGACTCCTCTCCTCCACAACCTCCCAGACGAGATCGTCCTATGGGATGGGAGATCCTCATCCGCCTCGACCCCATATCCCTCCTCCTCTGCCACGCCTTCAGCCGCGCCTGGCACTGCGCCACCTCCACCCGCCGCTTCCTCCTCTCCCACCGCCACCGCCAGCCCGCCCTCCCCATCGTCCACGGCGACGGGTACCGTAACATCCTCGCCATAGACACTCGGGCCGCCCAGCTCCACACCGTCGCCTGGCTTGATGGGGTCTTCGTTGTGGAGGCCTCCTGCGATGGCCTCCTCATCCTCTCCAAGTTTGACTACGCTGGTGGCTCTCGCACCTGCCTCTCCCTTTGCAACCCAGCCACGCGTGACATCAAATCGGTGAGGATCCTACCGGCGACTACCGGCTGCTACTGCAACAGAGGAACAACTGGTCTTCTGCTTCTGGTCTTCTGCTTTGTAAAAAATTTGTATTAGTTTTCTCTCTGGTCTTCTGCTTTGTAAAAAATTTATATGCCTTGACTTGTTTCGAGTAAGCAAGGAACATGTATTCTAGGTTGGATCACCTGTGGTGGAAGTGGAACTACTGGTTGCTGTCTTAATTACAACATGGTATGAAACTAATACTCCATCAATTGCACCCGTTGATGCTGTTTTTTGTTTGTGTGTCCACTTGTTCTTCCCTTCTATTACCTACTTAGCAATTGAGTCTGGTGCTTATTTTTTTGGATTAGAAAACGTTGGGTCAATTTTTTACCCATTCTGAGTCTGAATTCCGCTTCTGCTGTTGAACCTTTGAGCGTACACCATGCCTCGTGTTCCCTTTGGGCTTTGCTACTTTTGCAGTTCTGTTCTAAGCAAGAAACAGGTATTAGATTTTCTTACCGGTGA
Organism: Triticum urartu; assembly: GCF_003073215.2. NCBI lineage: Eukaryota > Viridiplantae > Streptophyta > Magnoliopsida > Poales > Poaceae > Triticum > Triticum urartu. The sequence goes on from NC_053024.1 coordinate 690,640,186, forward strand.
TCTGTGGAAGTGATGTATGCTGCAGCCAGGATTAGAAAAAGTACGAGTATAATGTTTCATCCATTTTTGTAATGCTCCTGGGCATCAATGCTTCACCATTGCAACCCTTTTGTAATTTGTTCTTGTTGAATTTCTGGCTGTTGCTACAGAAACAGAATGTGTAGCGCAGTTGCTATTAAGAACTTAAGTTGTGCTTTTCCTGCCTGTTCGGAAGCTCTCCAGTCTCGTAACTCCGCTCCGCGCGAGGAGCTTGGTTCGAGCCGCTCTCTGCAATTGTGCTGGCGCTCCCTCCGCTCCGGGAGCTGCAGTTGGGGAGTGGAGAGGATCCGAACAGGGTCTTCATATAAAAGTTCCAGATGCTTTGCATACAAAAGTTCCGGACACGACTTGTTTTCGTTGTTTCTTGATGGGTCCAGTAGATTCGGACGTTTATTTTTGCGAGGCAGGTGTTGTACTCCACATTTATGCATATGTGTTGATCGGATCATACTATGAAACAAAAGTGGTTTTGAACTGAACTCAATCTTGAGAGCTCAAAACGTTCTTGTGATGCTGCAACAGTAAGCATACAGAGAACAGTAGTTGGAAGTAACAGAGACCAGTGGGTGAGCTGTTGAACAGCAGGTACATGCACAACTACTACTTCTCACCCTACCTCTATAAATACTTCTTCACCTACTGCTGCATCAAATCTGGGCTCCTGATTGAGTTGGGAAGCTGTAGTTTACCTTTCAGCAGCAGTTTATCTTGGCGAAATGGACTCGCATGGGCCTGGAGGAGGACCGGGTTGGGGAGGCCCTGCGGGATGGGGCCCAGGAGGGTGGGGTCCGGTTCCACCTGGCGGGCCTGGGTTTCCTGGTGGACCTGACCCGGGTTCCTGGGGGCCTGGGTTCGGTGGATTCTTCGGATCATGGTAAGTTGAATTCCTGGCTAAGTGATGGAGGTCGTCAATTCATTCAGTTAGCATGTCAACTGTTTTTCCTTCTAAAAAATCAGTCTATTCACTCGGTAGATGATTAGTGGTTGGGCGATCAAATGTAAAATTTTCAGGACCAACTAAAACTACAATTCCAAGAGATTAAGCATATACTAGTAGTTTAATTTTTTAGCTCTGAAACTCTTTTTGTTTAAATGGATACATGTGAAACTCTGAATGAATGTTTCTTCTTTTGCAGCTTCTATCTCCTGTGCTGCTGCTGCCTGCTCCAAGATTGCTGCGGGCCTCTGTTCGGACATCCGGGCCCTGGCGGTTCGCCGCCCCCTTTCTGATAGCCCACGGAGCCGCCGGCCATATCCACTACAAGAAACAATGCACTTGACCACAATTCCAGGACTAAGTGTCAGCGGGAGAACGCGGTTGGGTTAAGATATTTGCATCTTGGGAGTTCCCCTTGCTACTATGTAAACTCTACTGAACTCACACTTATGGTCTTGGTAGTATCTATCCTGGAGATGATTGATTCAGTATTACAGAGTTCACTAGTGTTATTTCAGTAGCCGTTAGCAACAACAAAGGCTCCCTGTACTTTAGAGTACCTTGATGATGCATTTATCAGGCTCTCTTCCTTCACATTCCATACTAGCAACAGAAAGGCTCTCTCTACTTTATACCTAGTTATTGCATTTCACAGGCCAGCCGGAAGTGAAACCAAAATGCAACCTTGTAGTCATAGCTCACACACTGACACCAGAAGTGGAGGTGGAGGAAGACATGGCTGCGCACGGAGATGGGATAGCTAGGGTTTAGTGGAAGAAGATTGCTCTGATACCATGTGCGACTCGCGGAAAACGTCTTACCTATCCTGGCAGACGTGTTGCGTGTTATATAGCGGGGTTGCGAGCCCAAATACGCGTACAAGTCGGTTAGAAGATTACATCTTGGAAAGAAAGAAAAGCTAGAGATAGAGAAGATAAAGATTACAAGATACCCATCTAACTAACTTTTTTTTTGAAAAGACCCATCTAACTAACTACTTCCAATAGTGGTGAACTCCTCCTTGTACGCGCAATGCATGCGCAATATTATCATCATGTTTGACAAAACCAAATTGCAACCTTGTAGTCATAGCTCACACACCGACACCAGAAGTGTAGTTGCATGAAATCAGGCTGAAGTGACTACTGCTTGTGTTGATGCTAAAATCGACAGGTCATTTTGCTCTGCTTTTCAAATATTTGCCAACTAATCTGCCTCATGTCTCTGAGCAGAGGAATTGACTTTGCTTTATTTTATTTATCTATCTAGTGGTCTTCTTAGTACTCAGTTGTTAGCAATTTATATGCATCATTACCCTCTTCCTTGAACTGAAGAATTGATGTTCTCTGTTTCTACCTTCCGTTGTAGCTGACGATGACAACAGGATGATTCTCCTCTTTGTTGACTTGCAAGCTTCATTTAATTCTTAAAGCACCTTGGAGCACTACTCGTTAACATAAATGGTTGCATAAGAGTCAACTTCTCAATGAAAGGTTCTGTTATAATTCATTTTTCATTCTGAATCAACTGCATCCGGTTAGGTTGTTCTTATGGAAGCTAAGATGCTCACCATTTTAGCTAAGATGCCTCGTTCTAGGAAGTTGTAGTGTTCCTGTAGAACAGACTGGTACTGGAGCTTTAAAAATCTATGAATGCATTTTTGTGCTTCCATCCTCACGCCAGCTTTCTATTACATTGTTTGGAATGATCTATTACTATTTCGCTTTTGGTGGAACACATTGAAAGGATTAGTGCTTCATGTGATGCACGATCCGAACATTAGTTGAAGAAACAAAACTTGTAATGTAATTAAAGGGATTTGAAATTCATTTGATATTGGTAAATTGATAGTCTGGTGAATAACTTTGATACCATCAATTCATGTCAGTTTTTCTGCTTAAATTTTCCATTGTCGCATGTCAATGACCAAATCAGGTTCTGCAGGATGCATCAGTTGTTAAGTTTTAAATACCTGTCTGTTTAGGCTAACCTGCATAAGCCATCACTATGTCATTGTCTAATGTTCTGATTCACTGGAAGCAGGTTAATTTCCAGAATCACCCAAGCCGAGAGGCCTTAGGGGAAGTGTAGTTCATGCAGAATTACTTACTTGCACTGTTATATGATGCTGCGATCTTGGTGAATGGACCGATCCATATCCAGCAGATCAGGTAGAGTTGTTTTTTGGTGAATGGACCGGGGGATCGATCTTGCTGTAGCAATTTTTCTGCTATTGATATATTCCCGAGGTTTGCTTCTGATTGTGCTTTGTTATCTGATGGAAACAAATGTCAAAGTGTTAGCTGCTGAATTGTATGTGCCGCAATAATGGCTTTTACCTGTTTCGTGTCGTATCAATACTGAATTGTTACTTAAGTTGTAGCTGGTTTGATGCTCAAAAAAAAAACTGTATCATTCTCTAGGTTAACTTGCATGGATTTGGTAGTGGTGACGTTATGTCTTTCGGTCCCAATAATCATGTTTATTTTATTTTGATGAATGACGATCTGGCACAATATAGTTTGGCTTTCTAACTCAAGTACAATAGACCAGTGGTAAAGAAAAAAAATTGACATGGTGATAAAGATTTTTTGTAATCTAATGAAAACGATCCATAACAAAACTGGAGTACGTCCAGTCAAGGTTTATATATACGGCCATCGCAAAAAAAAGGTTTATATATACGGAGTATATATTAATAAAGAAAAGGTTTACATCGTACTCAAAACCGAGTCCACCATGCAAAAAAGGAAGAAAAAAAGACCAAGCCTAAGTCCGAGTTGTAAACGGACCAGGGCCGGACGGATCGGTATGTAATGTAGTAATTTCTACTTGCAAACAGACCAGGACTAAACCCAGCCCGAGTCCATTGATATGCTCAGTTGTTTCGCGAAGAGTTGATCGCCAACAACCACAACCACAACCCCTCTCGTTCCAAATCGGCGGCCATGGCGAAGGCTGCAAGGGCACCAAGAGCAATGCCCCTCCACGGCCTCCCGGAGGAGATCCTTGCCTGGGAGATTCTCATCCGCCTCGACCCCAGATCTCTCTCTTCCGCTGTCGCGCCGTCTGCCGCGCCTGGCGCAGCGTCACGTCCCCCCGCCAGTTTCTCCTTGCTCACCACAACCACCAGCCGTCCCTCCCCATTTACTCCCGCGCCGAGTACCCCAACACATTCCACCAACAAGACATCGTTGCTTTCAACCACCAGGCCGCGGACGAGCTCCACACCGTCGCCAAGCTTGACAGGACGCTCCGTGTAGTTGCCTCTTGCGACGGCCTGGTCATCCTCTCCCATTGTTGCATGACTGGCACCTGCTTCTACATCTCTAACCTTGCCACTCGTCAGCATAGACTCGTTGGAAAATCACAGGACGTGGATGTCCTAGGGATGTACCCACACCGTCCCACTGGCGAGTACCGGTTGCTGCTCTACCGGAGGAGCCACGAGAGGCACACGCAAGTAGATCTGCTACCTAAAGGTCAAATTGGCTGCTACGTCTTCACGTTGGGCTCCGACAAGCCACCGAGGTACATCGGGTGGCGGGAGACCGCGTCACCGCACTTTAATGCACCTGCCCCCGTCCATGATAATCTGCATTGGTATCCAGTGCACTTTAATGCACCTGCCCCCGTCCATGATAGACCGCGTCACCGCACTTTAATTGTATCTTGTGGTGGAAATACAATTCGAGAGAAGAACTAGACCCTAGCTTTCTGATGGTTGTTGAGTGAGATGGTGCTTCTTAATGGATGTAGCCGTCGTATCTTCATTAGCTGATTATCTATGAACTGGATGAAGAATGAACCTCCTTGTTTGTTTTAATCCTTGCCTATGTATATAAAGTTGTGATCAGAAGCTCAGATTGTTATGTGGTTGCATGAAATCTATGCTTGTTTTGATATCCTTCTGGGCCGAAGTGGCTACTGCTTGTGTTGATGCTTAAATTAGAAAATCAATCTTGCTCTTCTTTTGTAATATTTTCCAAGTGATCCGCCTCATGAGTCATGACTCTATTTTCTCTCGCTGAAGAATATGCTTTTGTTTATCATACTTTATTCTATTTACAGTATTATCTAGTGGTTCTTCTTACTGAAACTTTAGCAATCTATAAGGTCATATCCCTGTTTCTGGAAATGAAGAATTGTTCTTACCTTTTATGTAGTGGTCTTCTTAATAGCAAATCAGTGTGCTCCCGGTTTCTACAGTTTGTTGTAGCTAACAATGAAAATAGGATAGATGTTCCTCCTTGCTGACTTGCAAGCTGCACCCGACTTGTAGGAGACCTTGAGCACTGCTGTCTACTGGAGTACTGGTTCATTTAAATGCTTGCATGTTGCACCATTGTCAACTTCTCAATGAACTGTTCTGTTATAAATTATAATTCAGTTTTCTTCATGCATCTGTTGGATCCGGTTAGTTAGGTCTTATGGACAGTAAGATCTCCACCAAAGTGAGAATTAGATGTGTTTATATTAGCAGTTCTCTTGTAGTAGTAGTATTATTCTAGAAAAGACTCGTATTGCAACTTGAAAATCCATGAATATCTTTTTTGTGCTTCCTGATGACACCATTTTCTGTTGCATAGTTTGCAACTATCTCTTATTATTTCAATCAGCTGCTAACCAATGCTTCATGAAGGCACAACCATGCTTTACCTGTTTGCCATGGTCTGGCTCACTTCTCACCAGTGGCGGAGCCAGAAAATATGTATTAGGGGGGCCAAGTGCTGCTAAAACAGGTCTGGCTCACTTCTCACCACGTTACAATAGCTATATCTAGTTCTTGCTGCAGCAATTTTAACGGCAGGGGGATGTTCGATTCATTTTACACTGAAAGGAAAATCATTTTAAAAGTGTTTCATCCCTCGGAGATCATCCTTCGGAGATTTACTCAAATTTACAGTGGAAAATTTTGTGAGTTGCCTTAGAAGAGTAAGAAATGTAGGTATTCTGTTAGAGCCAATATATGCTATCAGAGCTCTCATAACCAATATACAAAAATACAAGTAATCCGTTGAGGCATAGTTGTTGGATTGATTGGTTTGTCGTTGTTCACCAGTGTGGTGTTGGTAGTGTTGCTGGCACTTACGGTGTCTCTTCTCCTGTCTTCATCTGTGAGTGTTTGCTGGTTGGATCCCTGGTCCTGGCCGGTGGCGTCAGCCCGACCAATCTGTACATGTCGGGACGTGGCTGTCTGTGATAGGTGACAACTGTGACAACATCAACGAGAGGAAGTTTGCTCTACAGATATTGCGAACGACATCTCTTGTTGATCGTGACCGTGTTCAAGGTTCTCGCTCTATGATTACTTTCAGGGAGGTCTTGACTCTGTAATCTGGTGGTGATCTTTTTGTCTGTCTTCAGAGATTATCCTTGGGTCCATCATTTGGGAACTGATTGCTGCAGATCTGCAATTCCTACTTCACGGTCAGTGATCAATATATTTATATATGAATTATAGGTCCATATTTGCAAAAGCATGGATTCAGTTTTAAACAAGCACTAAATCCTAACAGAATCATGAAAACAAAAAAATTATATTTTGTCTATTTTAGCAAGGCGAATTAGCTCGAGTTTTACTAGATGCAGGTAATTAAGATTTGTCTATCACTACTGGAATTTTCCTCTTTGCTGAGTGTTAGGCTCTTTGCCGAGTGCCCAACATAATGCACTCGGCGATAATATCTTTGCCGAGTACCTAACTCGGCAAAAACGCGAAACTCGGCAAACAGGTACTTTGCCGAGTGTCGTGGACAAAACACTCGGTAAAACAACAAAGCTCGACAAACAGGGCTTTGCCGAGTGCTACACTCGGTAAAAGGGGGTCTTTATCGAGTGTCACACTCGGCAAAAGGGGTATTTGCTAAACTGCATGGTTTTGACTGTAGAGGTTGCATATGACCTCAGATGAAGATGGTCCAAAAATCGAAGTTGTTCATTTTTACAAGATGGAAAACTTCCATGTTGAGAACTTTTTCATTTTAGGACATATTAATTACACTTTTTGGCATGCCAAATAGTAATGTAGTCTCAAATGACCAAGATGATGGTCATATTCATTGCATAGGTTATTATCATGTTCCCAAATTAGACACATAGGTGCATGTTGACACTACAAACAATGTTGCCAAATAGAGTTTCCTACGTTTTGGTACAAAATAAATTCAATTTTCATTTTCTAAGTGTCAAAAATGTTTTTTTGTGTGAAGCAAGTACAAAAATCAGGGTGCAAAATGGCACCACTCCAATTATCATAGTAAGTGGACCATATTTAATGCACAATTTATGAGTTTCATATATTTTCTAGTTTTCTAGCTACTTTCGCACATGAGATAACTTCATGGCAGTTTTTCCGAAAGTAATTCAAAATTGAACTGCAAGTGTGTGATAGCCCAGTCATGAAAATTAGCAAAAAATATTTTTTAGGTACACAATTAATCATTATATGGGAGAACCACTTAGATTTTTGATAAATTCAACCCCTTGTGAAGAATAGTCATGTCGATCATTTTGACCCGTTTTGGAAAAACTGAAAGAAAAAAGAATACAAGTTTAATAAATGCAACCTTTCGCATGGAGTCCTTTTATGTGTACTAGTGGCAAGGATAAATACCAAACTTTCAATATAACAAATTAAAAGAAATCCTTCATAGGCTATCATGTAACAAACAACTTGGTGGTTGTGTGCTAGTAGCTTTCTTATTTTGGTAGGAGCTATGGTGGATTGAAAGATTGAAGGAAGGCAGAATGGGAATTGGCTCATCCTATGCTAGTGCCCCCACTGGACGGAAGTGGTAGGTGAGCCCAGCTGGAAGAGGTCGATCAAGTACAAAGGAGAGCACGAGCAGTCATCCGGCGACACAAAAGAGGAGTGGGTGGAGGTGACGGTGCTCGACGAGAACGGTCACCCGGCCGGTCACCACATTGCCTCGGTGGAGCGCAGCGAGGGTGCGTGCGCGTACGGAGTATTGGCTATCATGCTTTTCGACTTCCGAGTCAATCCAAAAATACTCCCTCCATTTGGAATTACTTGTCACAGAAATGGATGTATCTAGATGCAAAGAAGCCATCGAGAGTGGTTGTGGTGATGTACTAGTAGGGGGCAGCGGGAGCTCTTCCTGGAGGAATTGACTGGTCATCGTGTTTTTTTGTTTTTTTTTTTGGCGAGATTTGCCAATGTTTTTTTTGACTGGTCATCGTGTTAATCAAGAGGTGGCAGGTGTTGCTCTAGAAGACCTCATTGAGGAAGATCCACCAGCGTGGGGTGAATGGCAATTGGGTTGTCTTTGGCGGAGTGGTAATTGTTGGACAAGAACACGAGTCCATTTGGAAGTTGTTGGTGGCGAATGAGGAGGAGTCAATGATGATGCGGATGAGGACATGCAAAAGAGAGGATCAACCTGCAGTCGTTGTGGCCAGAAGGACCGGAGAGGTTGTTAGGAAACTAGTGTCCTTGTTCCTCTTTTTGTTCGATGGAAGAACTTCGATGGATGTGGTCACCATTATTGCAAGCCCAAGGTTATTTTGGATTTCAGGACGGAACTGACTGCAAATCAAATGCCCTATTCATGCTTGCCAAAATGGGAGAGCATTGCGATTGAGAAAATGACATAACATTACGAGAATCACTCAACAATGAAGAACCAAAAGAGAGATTAGTTAACACTTACCGGATAATACCAAAAAATCCAGGACAGTTGTGCAATGGATTAGCTAGAGGAAACATGACTAACAAATGAAACAGATGAAGAGCGAGATGAAGGAGGGATGGGTGGAATATCTATATTGTAACGTCGTGTTGAGTTGGGTGTGAACGATTGTTGGTGCTAGATCTAGCTCTAGTTCTAGCTTAGCAGATAGAGAAGGGTGTCGGCCAACTTTGAGGGGGAGGTCGAGGGAATTGAGTCCACGAAGCTCACTAGACATGAAGGAAATATGCCCTAGAGGCAATAATAAAGTTATTATTTATTTCCTTATATCATGATAAAATTTTATTATTCATGCTAGAATTGTATTAACCGGAAACATAATACATGTGTGAATACATAGACAAAAAGAGTGTCACTAGTATGCCTCTACTTGACTAGCTCATTAATCAAAGATGGTTATGTTTCCTAACCATGGACAAAGAGTTGTCATTTGATTAACGAGATCACATCATTAGTTGAATGATCTGATTGACATGACCCATTTCATTAGCTTAGCACCCGATCGTTTAGTATGTTTCTATTGCTTTCTTCATGACTTATACATATTCCTATGACTATGAGATTATGCAACTCCCGTGTGCCGGAGGAACACTTTGTGTGCTACCAAATGTCACAACGTAACTGGGTGATTATAAAGGTGCTCTACAGTGTCTCCAAAGGTACATGTTGGGTTGGCGTATTTCGAGATTGGGATTTGTCACTCCGATCGTCTGAGAGGTATCTCTGGGCCCTCTCGATAATGCACATCACTTAAGCCTTGCAAGTATTGGAACTAATGAGTTAGTTGCGGGATGATGTATTACGGAACGAGTAAAGAGACTTGCCGGTAATGAGATTGAACTAGGTATTGGATACCAACGATCGAATCTCGGGCAAGTAACATACCGATGACAAAGGGAACAACGTATGTTGTTATGCGGTCTGACCGATAAAAGATCTTCGTAGAATATGTAGGAACCAATATGGGCATCCAGGTCCCGCTATTGGTTATTGACCGGAGACATGTCTCGGTCATGTCTACATTGTTCTCGAACCCGTAGGGTCCGCACGCTTAAGGTTTCGATGACAGTTATATTATGAGTTTATGCGTTTTGATGTACCGAAGGTTGTTCAGAGTCCCGGATGTGATCACGGACATGACGAGGAGTCTCGAAATGGTCGAGACATAAAGATTGATATATTGGAAGCCTATGTTTGTGAAGGAAATATGCCCTAGAGGCAATAATAAAGTTATTATTTATTTCCTTATATCATGATAAATGTTTATTATTCATGCTAGAATTGTATTAACCGGAAACATAATACATGTGTGAATACATAGACAAACTTAGTGTCACTAGTATGCCTCTACTTGACTAGCTCGTTAATCAAAGATGGTTATGTTTCCTAACCATGAACAAAGTGTTGTTATTTGATTAACGAGGTCACATCATTAGTTGAATGATCTGATTGACATGACTCATTCCATTAGCTTAGCACCCGATCGTTTAGTATGTTGCTATTGCTTTCTTCATGACTTATACATGTTCCTATGACTATGAGATTATGATTATGCAACTCCCGTTTGCCGGAGGAACACTTTGTGTGCTACCAAACGTCACAACGTAACTGGGTGATTATAAAGGAGCTCTACAGGTGTCTCCAAAGGTACATGTTGGGTTGGCGTATTTCGAGATTAGGATTTGTCACTCCGATTGTCGAGAGGTATCTCTGGGCCCTCTCGGTAATGCACATCACATAAGCCTTGCAAGCATTGCAACTAATGAGTTAGTTGCGGGATGATGTATTACGGGACGAGTAAAGAGACTTGCCGGTAACGAGATTGACTAGTATTGGATACCGACGATCGATCTCGGAAAGTAACATACGATGACAAAAGGAAAACGTATGTTGTTATGCGTCTGACCGATAAAGGATCTTCGTAGAATATGTAGGAGCCAATATGGGCATCCAGGTTCCGCTATTGGTTATTGACGGAGATGTTGTCTCAGTCATGTCTGCATTATTCGAACCGTAGGGTCCGCGCACAGCTTAACGTTACGATGACTTTATTATGAGTTTATGCATTTTGATGTACGAAGTTAGTTCGGAGTCCGGATGTGATCACGGATGACGAGGAGTCTCGAAATGGTCGAGACATAAAGATTGATATATTGGAAGCCTATGTTTGGATATCGGAAGTGTTCCGGGTGAAATCGGGATTTTACCGGAGTACCGGGAGGTTACCGGAACCCCCCGGGAACCATATGGGCCTTAGTGGGCTTTAGTGGAAAGGAGAAAGGGGCAGCCCAAGGTGGGCTGCGCCTCCCCCTCCCCTAGTCCTATTAGGACTAGGAGAGGTGGCCGGCCCCCTCTCTCTCTTTCCCCCTCAGGATCCTATTCCAACTAGGATTGGGGGGGGTCCTACTCCCGAGGGAGTAGGACTCCTCCTGCGCCCTCCTCCTGGCCGGCCGGCCCCCTCCCCCTTGGCTCCTTTATATACGGAGGCAGGGGGCACCTCTAGACACACAAGTTGATCATTGAGATCGTTCCTTAGCCGTGTGTGGTGCCCCCTGCCACCATATTCCACCTCGATTATATTGTAGCAGTGCTTAGGCGAAGCCCTGCGACGGTAGAATATCAAGATCGTCACCAAGCCATCGTGCTGACGGAACTCCTCCCCGACGCTTTGCTGGATCAGAGCCCAGGGATCGTCATCGAGCTGTACGTGTGCTAAGAACTCGGAGGTGCCGGAGTAACGGTGCTTGGATCGGTCGGATCGGGAAGACGTACGACTACTTCCTCTACGTTGTGTCAACGCTTCCGCAGTCGGTCTGCGTGGGTACGTAGACAAAACTCTCCCCTCTCGTTGCTGTGCATCACCATGATCTTGCGTGTGCGTAGGAAATTTTGAAATTACTACGTTCCCCAACAGTGGCATCCGAGCCTAGGTTTTATGGTTTGATGTTATATGCACGAGTAGAACACAAGTGAGTTGTGGGCGATATAAGTCATACTGCCTACCAGCATGTCATACTTTGGTTCGGCGGTATTGTTGGACGAGACGACCCGGACCGACATTACGCGTACGCTTACGCGAGACCGGTTCTCCCGACGTGCTTTGCACATAGGTGGCTTGGCGACAGTCTCTCCAACTTTAGTTGAACCAAGTGTGGCTACGCCCGGTCTTTGCGAAGGTTAAAACGGAGTCTATTTGACAAACTATCGTTGTGGTTTTGATGCGTAGGTGAGATTGGTTCTTGCTTAAGCCCGTAGCAGCCACGTAAAACTTGCAACAACAAAGTAGAGGACGTCTAACTTGTTTTTGCAGGGCATGTTGTGATGTGATATGGTCAGCATGATGCTGAATTTTATTGTATGAGATGATCATGTTTTGTAACCGAGTTATCGGCAACTGGCAGGAGCCATATGGTTGTCGCTTTATTGTATGCAATGCAATCGCGATGTAATGCTTTACTTTATACTAAGCGGTAGTGATAGTCGTGAAAGCATAAGATTGGCGAGACGACAACGATGCTACGATGGAGATCAAGGTGTCGCGCTGGTGACGATGGTGATCATGACGGTGCTTCGGAGATGGAGATCACAGGCACAAGATGATGATGGCCATATCATATCACTTATTTATGCATCTTATCTTGCTTTGATTGACGGTAGCATTATAAGATGATCTCTCACTAAATTATCAAGAAGTGTTCTCCCTGAGTATGCACCGTTGCCAAAGTTCGTCGTGCCCAGACACCACGTGATGATCGGGTGTGATAATCTCTACGTCCATCTACAACGGGTGCAAGCCAGTTTTGCACACGCAGAATACTCAGGTTAAACTTGACGAGCCTAGCATATGCAGATATGGCCTCGGAACACGGAGACCGAAAGGTCGAGCGTGAATCATATAGTAGATATGATCAACATAACGATGTTCACCATTGAAAACTACTCCATCTCACGTGATGATCGGTTATGGTTTAGTTGATTTGGATCACGTAATCACTTAGAAGATTAGAGGGATGTCTATCTAAGTGGGAGTTCTTAAGTAATTTGATTAATTGAACTTAAACTTATCATGAACTTAGTACCTGATAGTATCTTGCTTGTTTATGTTGATTGTAGATAGATGGCTCGTGCTGTTGTTCCGTTGAATTTTAATGCGTTCCTTGAGAAAGCAAAGTTGAAAGATGATGGTAGCAATTACACGGACTGGGTCCGTAACTTGAGGATTATCCTCATTGCTGCACAGAAGAATTACGTCCTGGAAGCACCGCTGGGTGCCAGGCCTGCTGCTGGAGCAACACCAGATGTTATGAACGTCTGGCAGAGCAAAGCTGATGACTACTCGATAGTTCAGTGTGCCATGCTTTACGGCTTAGAATCGGGACTTCAACGACGTTTTGAACGTCATGGAGCATATGAGATGTTCCAGGAGTTGAAGTTAATATTTCAAGCAAATGCCCGGATTGAGAGATATGAAGTCTCCAATAAGTTCTATAGCTGCAAGATGGAGGAGAACAGTTCTGTCAGTGAGCATATACTCAAAATGTCTGGGTATAATAATCACTTGATTCAAATGGGAGTTAATCTTCCAGAAGATTGCGTCATTGACAGAATTCTCCAATCACTGCCACCAAGCTACAAGAGCTTCGTGATGAACTATAATATGCAAGGGATGAATAAGACTATTCCCGAGCTCTTCGCAATGCTGAAAGCTGCGGAGGTAGAAATCAAAAAGGAGCATCAAGTGTTGATGGTCAACAAGACCACTAGTTTCAAGAAAAAGGGCAAAGGGAACAAGAAGGGGAACTTCAAGAAGAACAGCAAGCAAGTTGCTTCTCAAGAGAAGAAACCCAAGTCTGGACCTAAGCCTGAAACTGAGTGCTTCTACTACAAGCAGACTGGTCACTGGAAGCACAACTGCCCCAAGTATTTGGCGGATAAGAAGGATGGCAAGGTGAACAAAGGTATATGTGATATACATGTTATTGATGTGTACCTTACTAGAGCTCGCAGTAGCACCTGGGTATTTGATACTGGTTCTGTTGCTAATATTTGCAACTCGAAACAGGGACTACGGAATAAGCGGGCACTGGCAAAGGACGAGGTGACGATGCGCGTGGGAAACGGTTCCAAAGTCGATGTGATCGCGGTCGGCACGCTACCTCTACATCTACCTTCGGGATTAATATTAGACCTAAATAATTGTTATTTGGTGCCAGCGTTGAGCATGAACATTATATCTGGATCTTGTTTAATGCGAGACGGTTATTCATTTAAATCAGAGAATAATGGTTGTTCTATTTATATGAGTAATATCTTTTATGGTCATGCACCCTTTGAAGAGTGGTCTATTTTTGATTGAATCTCGATAGTAGTGATACACATATTCATAATGTTGAAGCCAAAAGATGCAGAGTTGATAATGAAAGATGCAACTTATTTGTGGCACTGCGTTTAGGTCATATCGGTGTAAAGCGCATGAAGAAACTCCATACTGATGGACTTTTGGAACCACTTGATTATGAATCACTTGGTACTTGCGAACCGTGCCTCATGGGCAAGATGACTAAAACACCGTTCTCCGGTACTATGGAGAGAGCAACAGATTTGTTGGAAATCATACATACAGATGTATGTGGTCCGATGAATATTGAGGCTCGTGGCGGATATCGTTATTTTCTCACCTTCACAGATGACTTAAGCAGATATGGGTATATCTACTTAATGAAACATAAGTCTGAAACGTTTGAAAAGTTCAAAGAATTTCAGAGTGAAGTTGAAAATCATCGTAACAAGAAAATAAAGTTTCTACGATCTGATCGTGGAGGAGAATATTTGAGTTACGAGTTTGGTGTACATTTGAAAAATTGTGGAATAGTTTCGCAACTCACGCCACCCGGAACACCACAGCGTAATGGTGTGTCCGAACGTCGTAATCGTACTTTACTAGATATGGTGCGATCTATGATGTCTCTTACTGATTTACCGCTATCGTTTTGGGGTTATGCTTTAGAGACGGCCGCATTCACGTTAAATAGGGCACCATCAAAATCCGTTGAGACGACGCCTTATGAACTATGGTTTGGCAAGAAACCAAAGTTGTCGTTTCTTAAAGTTTGGGGCTGCGATGCTTATGTGAAAAAGCTTCAACCTGATAAGCTCGAACCCAAATCGGAGAAATGTGTCTTCATAGGATACCCAAAGGAACTGTTGGGTACACCTTCTATCACAGATCCGAAGGCAAGACATTGTTGCTAAGAATGGATCCTTTCTAGAGAAGGAGTTTCTCTCGAAAGAAGTGAGTGGGAGGAAAGTAGAACTTGACGAGGTAACTGTACCTGCTCCCTTATTGGAAAATAGTACATCACAGAAAACTGTTTCTGCGACATCTATACCAATTAGTGAGGAAGCTAATGATGTTGATCATGAAACTTCAGGTCAAGATACTACTGAACCTCGTAGATCGACCAGAGCAGATCCGCACCAGAGTGGTACGGTAATCCTGTTCTGGAAGTCATGCTACTAGATCATGATGAACCTACGAACTATGAAGAAGCGATGGTGAGCCCAGATTCCGCAAAGTGGCTTGAAGCCATGAAATCTGAGATGGGATCCATGTATGAGAACAAAGTATGGACTTTGGTTGACTTGCCCGATGATCGGCAAGCAATTGAGAATAAATGGATCTTCAAGAAGAAGACTGACGCTGACGGTAATGTTACTGTCTACAAAGCTCGACTTGTCGCAAAAGGTTTTCGACAAGTTCAAGGGATTGACTACGATGAGACCTTCTCACCCGTAGCGATGCTTAAGTCTGTCCGAATCATGTTAGCAATTGCCGCATTTTATGATTATGAAATTTGGCAGATGGATGTCAAAACTGCATTCCTGAATGGATTTCTGGAAGAAGAGTTGTATATGATGCAACCGAAGGTTTTGTCGATCCAAAGGGAGCTAACAAAGTGTGCAAGCTCCAGCGATCCATTTATGGACTGGTGCAAGCCTCTCGGAGTTGGAATAAACGTTTTGATAGTGTGATCAAAGCATTTGGTTTTATACAGACTTTTGGAGAAGCCTGTATTTACAAGAAAGTGAGTGGGAGCTCTGTAGCATTTCTGATATTATATGTGGATGACATATTACTGATTGGAAATGATATAGAATTTCTGGATAGCATAAAGGGATACTTGAATAAGAGTTTTTCAATGAAAGACCTCGGTGAAGCTGCTTATATTAGGCATAAGATCTATAGAGATAGATCAAGACGCTTAATTGGACTTTCACAAAGCACATACCTTGACAAGATTTTGAAGAAGTTCAAAATGGATCAAGCAAAGAAAGGGTTCTTGCCTGTGTTACAAGGTGTGAAGTTGAGTAAGACTCAATGCCCGACCACTGCAGAAGATAGAGAGAAAAAAAGATGTTCCCTATGCTTCAGCCATAGGCTCTATCATGTATGCAATGCTGTGTACCAGACCTGATGTGTGCCTTGCTATAAGTCTAGCAGGGAGGTACCAAAGTAATCCAGGAGTGGATCACTGGACAGCGGTCAAGAACATCCTGAAATACCTGAAAAGGACTAAGGATATGTTTCTCGTATATGGAGGTGACAAAGAGCTCATCGTAAAGGTTACGTTGATGCAAGCTTTGACACTGATCCGCACTGATCCGGACGATTCTAAATCGCAAACCGGATACGTGTTTACATTAAACGGTGGAGTTGTCAGTTGGTGCAGTTCTAAACAAAGCGTCGTAGCGGGATCTACATGTGAAGCGGAGTACATAGCTGCTTCGGAAGCAGCAAACGAAGGAGTCTGGATGAAGGAGTTCATATCCGATCTAGGTGTCATACCTAGTGCATCGGGTCCAATGAAAATCTTTTGTGACAATACTGGTGCAATTGCCTTGGCAAAGGAATCCAGATTTCACAAGAGAACCAAACACATCAAGAGATGCTTCAATTCCATCCGGGATCTAGTCCAGGTGGGAGACATAGAGATTTGCAAGATACATACGGATCTGAATGTTGCAGACCCGTTGACTAAGCCTCTTCCACGAGCAAAACATGATCAGCACCAAGGCTCCATGGGTGTTAGAATCATTACTGTGTAATCTAGATTATTGACTCTAGTGCAAGTGGGAGACTGAAGGAAATACGCCCTAGAGGCAATAATAAAGTTATTATTTATTTCCTTATATCATGATAAATGTTTATTATTCATGCTAGAATTGTATTAACCGGAAACATAATACATGTGTGAATACATAGACAAATAGAGTGTCACTAGTATGCCTCTACTTGACTAGCTCGTTAATCAAAGATGGTTATGTTTCCTAACCATGAACAAAGAGTTTTTATTTGATTAACGGGATCACATCATTAGGTGAATGATCTGATTGACATGACCCATTCCATTATCTTAGCACCCGATCGTTTAGTATGTTGCTATTGCTTTCTTCATAACTTATACATGTTCCTATGACTATGAGATTATGCAACTCCCGTTTTCCGGAGGAACACTTTGTGTGCTACCAAACGTCACAACGTAAATGGGTGATTATAAAGGTGCTCTACAGGTGTCTCCAAAGGTAGATGTTGGGTTGGCGTATTTCGAGATTAGGATTTGTCACTCCGATTGTCGGAGAGGTATCTCTGGGCCCTCTCGGTAACGCACATCACATAAGCCTTGCAAGCATTGCAACCAATGAGTTAGTTGCGAGATGATGTATTACGGAACGAGTAAAGAGACTTGCCGGTAACGAGATTGAACTAGGTATTGGATACCGACGATCGAATCTCGGGCAAGTAACATACCGATGACAAAGGGAACAACGTATGTTGTTATGCGGTCTGACCGATAAAGATCTTCGTAGAATATGTAGGAGCCAATATGGGCATCCAGGTCCCGCTATTGGTTATTGACCGGAGATTTGTCTCAGTCATGTCTGCATTGTTCTCGAACCGTAGGGTTCGCACGCTTAACGTTACGATGACAGTTATAATGAGTTTATGCATTTTGATGTACCGAAGTTAGTTCGGAGTCCCGGATGTGATCACGGACATGACGAGGAGTCTCGAAATGGTCGAGACATAAAGATTGATATATTGGATGACTATATTCGGACACCGGAAGGGTTCCGGAGTAGTATCGGATAAAACCGGAGCACCGGGGGGTTACCAGAACCCCCCGGGGGGTTAATGGGCCTCATGGGCCTAATGTGGAGAAGAGGAAGGGGCTGCCAGGGCAGGCCGCGCGCCCCCTCTCCCCCTAGTCCGAATTGGACAAGGAGGGAGGGGCGGCGCCCCCCCTTTCCTATTCTCCCTCCACCTCTCATAGTTGGACAAGGAACGGGAGGGGAGTCCAACTCCCGGTAGGAGTAGGACTCCTCCTGCGCGCCTCCATAGGGCCGGCCGCACCCCCCCTTGGATCCTTTATATACGGGGGCAGGGGGGCACCCTAGAACACACAAGTTGATCCACGTGATCGTTCCTTAGCCGTGTGCGGTGCCCCCTGCCACCATATTCCACCTCGGTCATATTGTAGCGGTGCTTAGACGAAGCCCTGCGACAGTAGAACATCAAGATCGTCACCACGCCGTCGTGCTGACGGAACTCCTCCCCGAAGCTTTGCTGGATCGGAGCCCGGGGATCATCATCGAGCTGTACGTGTGCTAAGAACTCGGAGGTGCCGGAGTAACGGTGCTTGGATCGGTCGGATCGGGAAGACGTACGACTACTTCCTCTACGTTGCGTCAACGCTTCCGCAGTCGGTCTGCGTGGGTACGTAGACAACACTCTCCCCTCTCGTTGCTATGCATCACCATGATCTTGCGTGTGCGTAGGAAATTTTTTGAAATTACTACGAAACCCAACAGTGGTATGAGAGCCTAGGTTTTATATGTTGATGTTATATGCACGAGTAGAACACAAGTGAGTTGTGGGGGATATAAGTCATACTGCCTACCAGCATGTCATACTTTGGTTCGGCGGTATTGTTGGACGAGACGACCCGGACCGACATTACGCGTACGCTTACGCGAGACCGGTTCTCCCGACGTGCTTTGCACATAGGTGGCTTGCGGGCGACAGTCTCTCTAACTTTAGTTGAACCGAGTGTGGCTACGCCTGGTCCTTGCAAAGGTTAAAACGGAGTCAAATTGACAAACTATCGTTGTGGTTTTGATGCGTAGGTGAGATTGGTTCTTGCTTAAGCCCGTAGCAGCCACGTAAAACTTGCAACAACAAAGTAGAGGACGTCTAACTTGTTTTTGCAGGGCATGTTGTGATGTGATATGGTCAAGACATGATGCTGAATTTTATTGTATGAGATGATCATGTTTTGTAACCGAGTTATCGGCAACTGGCAGGAGCCATATGGTTGTCGCTTTATTGTATGCAATGCAATCGCAATGTAATGCTTTACTTTATCACTAA